>NW_026083431.1:0-27423 GCF_020184175.1 Aphis gossypii
TGGCGTCCAACTCTTTAATCAGGCCCTGTAGTCAACTGTGTCATTAGTTTAAAAGTTAAAATCAGTAATACGTAAAAACAATTAAAAAATGTCAAAATAGGTACTTCTGGAAAAATGTTTTCTAGCATATAATTTTCAGGTAAAATATTTTATGCATCATAACGTTCTGTAAAATTCTGTTATATTATATTCCATTCTGGAATTATACACTCAGTTAAATTTCTGATAATTCCGTAATATTATTTTCTGGATTTTTACATTCCATTGATAAACATTCTTTTCATTTTATATTATGCAATATTTTTTTCTATTCATTACATTTTCTGTTTAAATATTTTCTGGGAATTTTATATTCTGTTTGTTTTTAATTCTGTAATATTATATTCTGTAATTAAACATTCAACTAATCTACATTATATCAGTTTTTTTTCTGGAAAATTATATGCGTCCATATTTTTGGCTGATGTATTTTTATTAGCCATCAATGTATTAATGCTAATACTATTTGATTGTACAATGCTTAAAATCCTGCCAATGTCATATTTTATATTTACCAAAGTGTTAGTAATGAACCGTTGAAAATCTGTCAAATCAATACAATTTATCAGAAATTAGACAGGCATAATTACGGTAGTCTTATATTTTAAAATATAAGTATAAATTAGTATAATACTAGAAAAATCATTATACTATAGTATTATATCATAAGATAGTATATTACTAAATAGTGCACATACCATCAGATATATTTTGCTGCTTTTGTAAAATTGTTGTATCTTGTCCTTGTGACTGTTTTAAAATATTAGCAGTAGTACCAGACGATTCTATATTATTATTTATAAAAAAAAAATAACATCTTAGTTGATTAAAGAATATATAAAATATATTATATTGGTATGATAAAACTTTATAAGTTTGTTATTTTTTTTTAAGCCATGGCAAACTAAAGGAAATTAATATTAAAAATTTTGCTTCTATAATTTAATCATATATCATATACTGAAGTTTTTGAACCATATATATATATTACATTTATTAGATTATTTTAAATTTAAATATAAATGTATAACCACGTATTATATTACCTGTGTTTTCAATATTTTGTTCACAAAATAATACTTTTTTAACTTTGATACTGTTGCCATCAGAACTTGTTTTATATAATAACTGCGTATCCGCCGTATCCCCATCTTTTTCAACCGTCCAAGTTCCAACAAGAGATGAAATAGTATGTTTTATATTATCAATGGGTTTATTAACTAATAAAGAGCCATGTTTTTCAGGTGTTATATAATTAATACCATCAATAACACAATTATTACTAAAATTATACATTAAGTTTTTTGAAGCCAAAATAACTTGGTAATAAAACTAAAAATATAGTTTCAATATAATGATCATTATAACAACACACATTTAGTAACACATGATAATACCAACAACTTTTTAAGATGAAATAAAAATCAACATTACATATCATAAAGAATATATTAATATAATAATTAAATAAAGTAAATCGTAATTTATTTGTCAAGTTACAAAAGTTAAAAATTATAAATTATTACATCTAACATTATATTTAATGGAGATAAAAAATGCTTTATTTAATAGGTAATAATTAACATTATATAATATTTTCTATCTTCTTCTATAATTTGCATACTATAACGTCAAACAGTGTCAGGGTGTAATACTTCTTTATAGAACAAATTCAATGGTTGCTTTTAAATGAAGATACCTACCTTTTTTTTTTTTTTTTTTAGATTCTGAACGAAGTGATGAATGTATTGATTTTTTTTTATGGTTGTAATTCAAAAACTAATCACTGAAAATACTTGAAATTTTCACCAAATGTTAATGTCAGTGGTATCTGTATATAGTTAAATTTTCAAAAATTTTTGACTTTTTTGAGTTATTTATAGACCACTGAAAGTTTCGATTATTTTGAGAAATTTTTTTTTTGAAGTGTCGAAAAAAATTTTTGGATGACCAAAAAGTTTTGAAAATTTAATACAAGGTTCCTTATGAGTTGTTTTTATTGTAGTTAAAAAAAATTAAAAATCGTTAGTCACAATTTTTTTATATAAGCGTTTATAGTTCAAATTTTTACGAAATCTGTCGAAACACGAAAATTTGCAAGTAATTTTGAAGTTGAAAAATCATAAGATTTTTTGTGTTCATAACTAAGAACGATTTTAAAATTTTAAATATTTGTTATTATTCAAAAAGTATAAGTAGTAGATACTTGAAAATTTTACCAGTTATTTAGATTGGCATTTTCCTTACATGATTTAATTTTCAAAATATTTTGAGTTTTTTTGAGCTATTTATAGACAACTGAAATTTTCAATTTTTCTGAAAATTTTTTTTTGAAGTGTCGATTGGCCCTATCAAAATACTTGAAAATTTTATACAAAGTTCCTCATATGTTATTCTTATAGTGATTAAAAATTATAAGAATACATAGCCACAATTTTTTTTTATTAGCATTTGAAGTTCAAATTTTGACAAAAATTCGTCAAAATTATGAATATTTACAAATTATTTTGTAGGTATAATTCATAAAAATGTTTGTATAGGTAGCTAAGAGTTGAAAATTAAATACAAGATTTTTCATAAGTTTAGCTTACAATAATTTTAAAAGAACTTAAATGTTGGTGTATTAAGACCATTAAAACATAAACCACCTTTTTCACCAACCACTGGAAATTATATCCTAGGCTGACAAATCATCTTCGTTCAGAATCGTTTTTCGTATACAATGATACCTATCATTGCATTCAAATTTAACCTACCGTAGTCCGAGGTCAACCCCGCCCCCTAATGTACAGCAGAACGGTACCCACTTGCCCGCTTTTTTTTAATTTACTTAATTTTATTTTCATAACTCATTTGATGTTTTTATATTATTTCTTGTTATTATTCTTAAATAGTAAATGTAGGTTATATTATATAAAATAATTATTCATATTATGTTTTAATGAAATTACAATTTTATAAATATTTGTATTTTGTTATTTTATTAATTTTGTATTATTCAAATATTCATCTTATAGATATTTTAAAAAAACATACTTAACATACTTTGATTTTTGTCAATTTCCCCAAGAGGATCTTTGTCTGAGTCATAAGATACATCATATGAATCATCAGAAAGTTCAAAAATATCCTTTTTCTTGTTGGAATTAACCGACTGAGAAACATCTAAAAAAATATTTTAGAAAAACACCAAGTTATTAAATACAACAACAAATGAATCAAAAAACATTTTGAATTTTAACTTGATAACGAGGAGGACAGCTATCAGAAGACATTTTTATTTGTTTTGAATTATTGACTTTTTCAAGTTTAACTGATTTAATATTTGTGGCGGGAGACAAACTTTGACCTCTATAATAAGGATATTTTCTTTTTCTTTTTGTTATCCCATCAATGTCATCAGCACTTGATAAGTCTGATTTGTGCATTGCCAATGGCAATTTTATTTTTGCTTCACTATATGAACCTAAACAATTTGAATAAAACTAATTAGTATATAATTCACTAGATAATCTAGATATCTTTATTAAAATATAAAATTAATCATATTCGGCTTAATTATTTTTTGGACATATTTCTTTGCTTGTTTAGAAGCTTTAGGCCAAGCACAAGAATTATTTTTCAACCAACAGTTTGGTACCACCTCAACACTTTTATCGTCAACAAACTCCACAACAATCCAACCTATTTCATTATCCATCTAAATATAAAAAAAGAAACAATTCAATTTATGAGGTTTTAAATATTTGATTTAATTATGTACCCACTATTAAAAATTTGTTGATATTTTGAAGTTACAATTTATAAATTTATACTGGAAAATTTAGTTCCTCGCGGGCATCCACGCAGTACGCACGTACGATACGTTGTCTCTGAGCTGTGTTATGCAATATTCGTTAATCTTAACGGATTTTAATCTAATTTGTTTTCAACTCTACATAAAAATATATATACACAATAAACTTCAAACTTACACTTGCAAGTCAGCAACCACATCTCAACTCTCAAGTGATATTACATTAAAAATTAATTAATTAGTATCAAAAATACGCAAATATCACTATCTGTCATCCTCGGGCACCGTCAACACGGTGACCTTTGGACTGCAGATTAGACTATCGCGCCATGTCCGAGAATCCAACTAAAAATAAACCACCCAAAACCGTACCGCCAATTAAGATAGTAAAACAATCAAATACCCATACAATTAATAATGATTCTACATTATCAAACTCTGAATGGCAACAACAAAAGTCTTCCAAACGTAGTCTTCCTAATTCACCTGTTACTCCAAACAACCGCCAGGGGAAAAAAACAAAATTATTTTTCTCACCAAACCGGTTCTCCGCACTATCTGTAAATGAACCTTCTAACGATCCCAATATTGCAGACAGTAATGATGTTCATAATCAAAATGAACCTGAACACGTAACTACTCAAACAAGAAAAATAGACCTACCACCACCTGTATACGTAAAAGGAACAATCAACTTTTCTGAACTCAGAAATGCAATTACCGAAATAATTGGTCCGGATAGCTTTATCTGCAAATCAACCACCACGCATATAAAAATCCAAACAAATACACCCGATAGCTATAGAACGCTTATCCACTTTTTAAAAGACGAGGAAGCAGAATACCATACATTTCAGCTTCAATCGGAAAAATCATTCAGAGCAGTGTTAAAAAATATTCACCACACAACCGATCCTACTGAAATAGCGTCAGCACTCGAAGAAATAGGATTCAACGTAAGGCAAGTGACAAACATAAAACATCAAAAAACCAAAATACCACTGCCCGTATTCTTTGTCGACCTTACTCCGGAGTCTATTAGTAAGGAAATATTTAACATAACGTCCCTACTTAATACTAAAATCAAAGTTGAGGAACCTCATAAACGCCGTGAAATTCCTCAATGTCAAAACTGCCAAACTTACGGCCATACAAAAAGCTATTGCTCACACTCTCCTCGTTGCGTGAAATGCGGTGGGACCCATCCTACCACAACTTGCACCAAATCACCCGACCTGCCGGCCAAATGTGCTCTCTGTGATGGTGAACATCCAGCAAACTACAAAGGCTGTGCTATATACAAGGAGCTGCAACAACGTCGCCGCCTACCATTCAACTCAAGACATAACAATCAACATTATCAACCACAATCAATCAACCAAACGACGAAACCCAATTACCAGTCAAATCCGCAACCATCAACGCAAAATCCAAATACTCGAACAAACCAATCATACGCAGAAGCAACAGCAAATACAGGTAACGCACCACCACCAACCCCCTCCTCGAACACCCGACCTATAACCAGTCCTGATAATAATGATATATCAAAATTTTTAGAAGAATTAAAATGTCTAACTAACCCACTTATCTCTCTCATCACAGCACTCATGTCTAAACTTTTAAATGACACACACAACAAATAATTCAGTCACCCAAAACTCTATCATGATCCTTTCATGGAACGCGAACGGACTAAAAAACCATAAAGATGAATTCATCATTACACTCCAAGAAAAAAGAATTGATATCGCTTTAATATCCGAGACCCATTTCACTAATAACTACTCGCTTAATATACCAGGCTTTCGTCTGCATCATACCAACCATCCGGACGAGACTGCTCACGCAGGCGCTGCTATCTATGTTAGGTCTTCACTCACATCGCATCCACTCCCTAAATTCCAAACCGACTATATACAGTCGTGCACAGTATCCATAATAATCAACAATATACCTATTTCAATAGCAGCCATTTACTGTCCTCCCAAACATAACATATCCTCCGAACAATTTAATCTTTATTTTAATTCTCTTAGCCATAACTTTATAGTCGGTGGTGACATAAACGCCAAACATATCCAATGGGGTTGCCGGGTCTCAAATCCTCGAGGTAGTTCACTCTTGCATAGTATAACAACCAAAAACCTAAAAGTCATCTCTCCTCCAAACCCCACATACTGGCCAACATCTCCTAGAAAACGACCAGATATACTAGACATATTTGTAACAAAAATTCCCAACACACTCTACTCTTCAATTGTAAACACTCATGCCCCATGCTCAGACCACTCCACAGTATTACTCTCAATAGACTGTCAGCCCCTACCTAATCATTATAACCTGCCACCGTTACATACTAACATCAACTGGGATAATTTCCATAAATCAATTTTACAAAAAACCAGTCTAAAAGTCCGCCTAAAAACAAAAAATGATATTGATGAAGCTGTGAATTCTCTCACATCCAATATACAAGCTTCAGCATGGGAATCAGCAAAACAATCACAACCACACATATCCAATATAATTCTTCCTTTATATATTCGCAACCTCATATCACTAAAACGTCGTGCTCGCTGCTTATGGCAACGAACACATTATCCCTCCAACAAATCTCAATACAATGCGCTTGCACAAAAACTAAAATGGACCATAGCTAACTACAGAAATGAATCCTATATAAAACATTTAGAATCACTCACGACAAAAGACGGTTCTCTCTGGAAGGCTACTAAAAACCTTCTTCGTATACGTAATCCTCCAGCTATACTGCGAAACACAAATGGCAATTGGGTACACTCTGATGAGGACAAAGCTAGCATATTTTCAAACTACCTCGCTGAAACCTTTCAACCTCATAATAGCATTCTCCTTCCGGAAAAAATTAACATAGTTGAACAATTTCTCAACTCACCATTACAAATGTCTCTTCCGCCAAAACATACCTCTCCTGCTGAAGTCCAGTACACCATAGCCAAACTCCCACGAAAAAAGTCCCCTGGTTACGATTTAATAACTTCAGAAATACTAAAGCAACTTCCACAAAAAGTTATTGTTCTAATAACCTATATATTTAACTCAATGCTCCGATTATCCTATTTTCCTATTCTATGGAAGTATTCCTCTATCATACTCATTCTCAAACCAAAAAAACCACCTGACCTTCCGTCGTCATATAGACCTATTAGTCTACTACCAATATTATCAAAAGTATTTGAAAAAATTCTAATCAAAAGAATTCTAAATATTATCGATGAAACAAAAATCCTACCCGACTCACAATTTGGCTTCCGCAGCAAGCACTCTACAGTCCATCAAATTCATCGAATAGTTGATAAAATATCTTATTCTCTAGAAGAAAAACAATATTGTACTGGAGCCTTCTTAGATGTTTCACAAGCGTTCGACCGAGTTTGGCACGCAGGTCTGCTTTTCAAATTGAAAATCATCCTACCATCTAATTACTACTTCTTAATTAAGTCCTACTTAGAAGATCGCTTTTTCTCGGTACGATATGGCTCAGCCACCTCTTCTCCAAAACCAATCCAAGCAGGAGTACCCCAAGGCGCAGTCACTGCTCCCTTACTATTTAATATTTTCCTATATGACCAACCCACACTACCCACGAGCCTCATAGCTGACTTTGCTGACGACAAAGCACTTATAGCTACCAGCCATGATCCTACTACTGCTTCGGCACTCATCCAAGAACATCTCTCACTTCTTGAAAAATGGTATAAGGAGTGGGGAGTAAAAATAAATGAATCAAAATCGTCACACTGTACCTTCACCCTAAGAAAGGGAAAATGCCCACCTATTACCCTCAACGAACATACTCTGCCAATCACAGTGAGCACTCGCTACCTAGGCATTATTATTGATCAACGTCTCACCTAGTTTCCTCATCTCCGTGATAAACTACTATCCTTAAATAATCGTTACCGTCTTCTCCGCTCTCTTCCAACTTCCAGCCATATGAGTTTACCTACCAAGCTACTAATTTACAAACTTTACCTAAAACCAATGTGGACGTACGGAATACAGTTATGGGGTTCCGCAAAAATCTCTAACATAAACCGGATACAGCGCTTCCAATCAAAAACCCTTCGTGCTATTACAAAAGCACCTTTTTACATATCCAATCAGACCTTACACAATGACCTTGCCATCCCACCCGTCCTTGACGTAGCAAAAACTTTTTATAGGCGATTCAATCTAAATGTTCAAAACTACACCAATCCCTTAATCAAAGGTCTTGCGTCAGCAAATATACCTGGTAACCCCAGAAAAAGATTAAAAAGGCGGTGTTGTCGGGACCTACTAATATAAATAAAATAAAAAAAAAAAAAACTTTAAATTGTAACATAATACTATTGTAAACCCATATTCATGTACATAAGTAACTGTCAAAGTGCCTTTACTGAAAGGTTTCTTTAATCTATGTTTCACTCAAGCCATTTTTCACTCATCACTTTTACTCATTGTTCATTTATGTAACAGATTGTAAATTGTATAAATAAAAATAAAAAAAAAAAAAAATACTGGAAAATTTATATTTATACTATATACTTATTAGTTATTATTAAATAGCATTAATTACATCATTATGATGTATTTATATTATTTACTATTACATATTTACTGTTTACATGTCTGTATGAATAATGGGCATAGCTATTTTTTTTCCACTATGATAAAGTATCATCATTTTTTTTTAATATCAGATATTTCCCAATATTTGAGTTGACTAGATAAATTTTTAATTTCAAATATTTCAATAATTGTTGAATTAATAGGATCTTCAAAATATGGTAATAAAATGTTGAACTTTTTCCCAATAAGCCTGATAATACCATCTTTTTGAGCAAAATTTATGCATTTTACTATTTCTCTATTTTTGGGAAGTATAAAACTATCTCTCTCTTTTTTAATTTTGATGGTTAATCTTTTGAATATAAGAGTATAGTATTGTGGACCTATTAAATCATCAACCAGTGGACCGTTATCATGGACATGTTTCAAAACTGGTTGATTGTCCATTAATGATTTATTACTTGAATTATTTAGTACACATTTTTCATATTTTTCATAATATCTATTAACAATTTGTTCCAAAGGTTTTTCATTTTTTCTAAGATTAGATTTTATTTCTTTCATGTAATTTTCAAAACCAAATGCTGAACAATTATCAAGTGGGCCAAATAAATCATAATCGTCACATAATAAGTGTAGTAAGGCATGGACATTGTGTGATACAAAATGTTGCCCATAAATATTTTGAAAGTTCTTGACAAAAATATTCAATAGTTCTTTTGCATATTGAAGAAGAAATTTTCGGTCAGGACTTAATAAAATTAACATTGCAATGTTTAAAACCATAAAATTGGTGTAAATTTCTTTACTCACTTTCTTTCACTCAAAATGGTTTTTAACACAACAGGTCCAGTGTATAGTAAGAATAAACGAAATTCAGTAGCTTTCCAGCGACATACATCTTGAAGACATCTGTTCTTTCTAGAGAAATTGGACGAAAGATATGAATTGGATGCTAACAATTAAGTTGATATCTCATTTATTTTAGAACACCGAAGTCTGACATTTAATGGTCCTTTAATCCAAAGGCTGATAAGTTTTTTAAAAACGCCTAAGCAAACCAAGTGCATGTAATCAAGTGTAAAAGATGTTACAGAGTTAAAACTTTGTAATTCAATAAGAATAGAAGTTTGATTTGAAATCTGGTATTTTTCATCTTCAGTATTCAGATATGCATGATGATTTCTTTCAGTTGATTTTATTTGGGAATAAGGAAAACATACTCGATTGCATACATAATATTCTCCTTCTATAGTGCAACGAGTACATGAATAAAAACCTGTATGACCTTTCACCTTTAAAACAAATGCTTTTGCAGGAGCATCGCAACAAAATAATGTAATATTTACTTTAATATTAATTCCATTTAATATAACACCTTCGGTTTCTAAACCGAACGTTTAGCTTCAGTAACAAAATCAATTAAATATTCATTGCTGTCTTTTGGTTTTTCAATTCCCCAGTATAGGCCAACAATGAAAACTGATCTTTTTAGTGGAGGTTTAACCAAAATGGAAGCTAATATTGGCCAAAATTGAGAATTGCTATTTTTTGAAATCGGTAATTCATCTATTCCTATGGCAATTTGAATAACTTGTTCACTTGATAGGGCATATAATTTAATTCCTTTTTCTAAACCAAAATGATGATAAACTCCAGGACTGACAATTCTGTTTTCTTTTGATTTATTAATAGGAGTATTTAAAATTGTGCGGCAATGAATTGGTAAGTTATCGAAACAATCATGCATTTTTAAACCTTTTAACAAACCATTAACTGCATTATGAGGAATTTTATAATTTATTGCCCAAGAAGCTATAAATTCCTGAACTGAAAATTGTTTAGATTAATTTATGAATAATTTCTCTTTATTAAATGTATGTGTATCTGTTGGCTCATCATAAGTGTTGATAACTGATAATGGCAAATCAATTGAATCATTTGACGGAAACTCATTTGAAATATTGTATTGGTTCTTAGAGTTAGATATAATGTTATCATATTCAAACAAAGGCATAGGGTTTGAATTATTTATTTCCAAAAAATTTTTTGGCGGTTTATATTCCAATGAATTCGAGTGTGAAAGTATTTCCTCGACAACATTTATTTCATTCCTAATCTTTCTTCTCTTAGTGCGTACACTCTCAATTCTTCTAGTAGACATTACAAGTACCTACCAAAAAAATAAAGTAAAATATACTCAAATGTGTCCCTACATTGCATCAAGTACATCAATAAAACATAATTCATTTTTTTTGGTACAAGTTAATTTAGTTGATAATCTACTTATTTAAATTAAATATTATTTAAATAAATTTATACTTTTTAAAATATGTATTATAATAAGAGGTATTATGGTAATACAAGTGTTATCGTCACCCAACCGGCAACCAGGGAATCAGCAACAGTTTAAATAAATATTTATTAGAAGAGTGAATAGACTTATTGGTATAAATAAGTATAAATAAACAAAGACTTGATTTTTTTTACAATCTTTAGGTTAGGTTAGGTATACTCTTTTTAGTATGACCATTAAATTCAATGTCTTTTCAATTACATATTATTTCAAACTTAAGATATATATTCACAACAGTGTTCATTAAAAAATAGATTATTGTTAATCAAATAGGTATATGTATGTTTTTTTTATTATATCATTTTACAATTTGTCAATAAACTATAGTAAAATGTATGCAATGTAGGGATGAATTATGATAATTTAATACTAACTATAGGCACCTAGTAGGTTCCTACAATTAATTAATTTTTTTAGAGTAAGGAGCGAGTTAAAAAAAAACATAGTATAATAAATAATAATGAGGAGTTGTTCTGCTAAACACTATAGATATAGTATAGGTATATTAAATTCAGTGTTTGAATTGGAAAAGAAAAAAGCAGGGGGACATAGCTGGTATTCTAAAATATTATTTTAAAAAAAAAGTACTCAACCACTCTCAATTAAACAACTGTCTATAATAATCCATTTAACCTACCTACTTATCTAAATAAACATAATTATATAATGATATTATATAGGTATAGAGAAAAATAGTAATAACTATAGGTATTGTATAGTATACAATGTATACCATCTAACACAAAATCAGATTATTCTTTTATAGAATTTTTAAAAATCATAAACGTAATATAACAATCTTGATTTGTAGTGTTTACACACTAAATTTTCAAATACCAAATAATGTATGTACCCATGTTTAAATCTATCACTATAAGGCATTATATTATTATTATACTATAAAAACTTATATAATAACTTTATTATTTAATGAATTTCACTTACCACGAACAACACAAACTCCAGGTCTTTGAATAATCTGATTAATTATGTGTACCTATATTTGGTATTTAAAATAAAAGTTCACGACTTCGTGATTCACGAGTTAAATATTTTCTATGGTTAAATCACAACACAGTAGACACGTACGGACATATGGCATATCGTCGTATATTAGCTGGTAATGGCGTGCGCTGTGCGGCCGTGTGAGTTATAGACAGTTATAGTGATTTGTTGGCGTTCGGCGACCGGCGTAAGCAAAACAATAATATTATAGAATTCTGATAAATCTAAAAATATATATTTTTTGATGGCAAGCTGGGTAAATACATCGGTAAATACACAACTATTCTATATTATAGTAAACGGCGTAAGCATGTCGCGCACTATCGATAATACTAAGATAAGCACTTATTATTATTTATATAATCATTGATTAAATATACATAGATAGCCCAAGTTAATGGGTATAATAGAAACTAGAAAATTAATAGCGTATAATAAATTCGCTAGACCAAACCGGTGTAAATTTCCCCTTAAAAAGTGAACCGGTGTGGTTTTAAGAAATTCGGTGTACTAAACCGATTTATAAATGCGTCACACTGGTTTGGTTTTATTCGACCATCATAACGAGGTGGTCGAGAAATATCTACCGAGATTTTTCCCCACCTTATTTTAATATTTCCCCTCAACAGGCATCCCTTTATCATATATTACATATTGTTATCACTTATAATTTATGGTTAATTCAAATGTATCTATTTTAAACACTTTAATACTCATTACTCATAAATTAACTAAGTTTTAAGTTTATAATACCTTAATAGTTTAATACCATTATTTAATTTTGAGTAAGCAATAAGCAGTAAGTAAGTAGTATTTCTTAGATATTCATTTTTGTCGTACTTAAGATTCTATATTTTAAGTTGCATAAAAGGGTGAGCTATACTATATTTCTGTCATAAATAAGCTTAATACTAGTAGTTTTTCATTAAGAAACTTGAATAAAACTTATACTAATTGACATATCGATAGTTTACTTTGTTATTTACTGTTAAGTATTGTTAAACTATGTGACTCTATTACTCTAATGTCCCCGTTCATGCAAAACACACCAAGTCCAAAAATATGATTGTTGAGAATCAATTTTTGGCAATTTTTTCAAATATAAAATGCATATTAAATGAAACTAAATTTAGTGTGTTCTGAGTACTCAGGGTGTGTAATGGACTTAGATGAAATTTAAAATTGTTTATCTTACAACTTTAAATAATACTCGGCCTTAGTTGATTAGAGAAATGTAGACATTTTTAAACTCAATTTTATAGAATAATAAACCAGGAAAATGTTTAGACTTTGTGTTTTTGCGTGAACGAAAACAAATAATAAATACTACGTATTAAGTTGATATATTTAAATATTAAATAGGTAGTTGAAATTACGTGATGAATTTTTTTTTAAAAAAGAGATTTCATTTTTTCTTTATGGTTGCATATACAAACATGCATATTTAATTTTACCTGAACACCCAGGTAAATTACATAGTTCACTTAAAAGGCTCTCCAATGTCTGAATGACTGACTGAAAATTTTCTTATAGCAGTTAGCACTAATACCCTAATAAACCTATCATTAAGTTTATTTCGATTCATTTCTAGAAATTCACTATGTCTTTATGGGATATTTCTAATGATGATGATGCGATGGATAGTTTCGTTGAAGGTATGAACATTTTTAAACTCTTCAAACTTTATTGTTTTATAATAATGTATTGAAGTACATAATATTTTAAATTAATATTATTATATTTTATAATTTATTATTCAAAAATTTTTTTCAATTTATTATTCCAGTTGTTGGTGAGGACATTGTAAACGATGATAATAGCCTCTTTAACGATACTATTCCAAACTCTGAAATGTCTAGTAAATATTACATTTATTATTGTTTCATGAACTAAATTTGATAAAAATATGAAGCATACTTTTTTTTTTTTAGGCTCATGGACAGCAGCAGCTACGAAATTGTTGATTGCGCTCAGATCAACATATAATGATAAATTTCAAAATACAAGAAAAAAGGGAAAAAATGGAACTGTGGATACTAATTTCTAATGAAATGAAGGAAAAAAATCACAATTTCAGTGAAAGGCAGTGTGATGAAAAGTGGCGTCATCTACTCACACGTTTTCGTCAAGTAAGAGATGCGTCCAAGGTATCAGGAAGTGGTAATATCAAATGGCAGTATTACGATTGTATGGAAAATTCCATATCTCCAACAGCAAAACAAACAGTTTCTCCACCCAGAGGTTAATTAATAATTTTGAAAAAATTAAAAACTTAGTTAAAAACTAAATGTAGAATGTTCATTCTTGTAGTTTACATCCTTATATATTTTATAATTTATTAATACAACTTTTATAGATCTACTGCACGAATCATCTGTGAGACCACTGCCTGAACCTTCAGTAAGTCCAATCCTCGAAACATCAGAAATTTCAATTCACGAATCATCGGAAATTTCAATTCCCAAATCTCCTCTAAGCCTAACGGAAGAACCTCCAACTTCTGGGTTGATACAAAAATCGTTGTTAAATAAAACTAGCAATAAAACACCATCATGGATTAAACAGTTTAAGGAATTAAAAAACGAACAGTTGAAATCAGCAAGAGAAAATGCAAAGCAACTCAATGATCGGTTAATAAATAAATATTAGATACCTATTTTGATTATTTCTAATTATTAACTTATACATAATTAACAGTCTTGATAAGTTGGAAAAAAGGGAAAAAGCTATGCTAAAAATCCAAGAAGAACTAGTAAAAAAATTAGAAGATGCGAATAATATCGAACTACAGAAACTCGATGTGTTTAAAAAAATGTTTAACATTGATTAATACCTATGTTTGTTTCTATTTTTCCTATCATCAGTTTATTTAAATTTTTATTAGTTGTATATTCTACAGTAATTTATATAAATTTTTTTGTTGTTATATTATTTTTTTTAAAACTTTGCAATGACATACATAATATTATTAAAACTGTTATATTAATTTTATATTTGTTCTGGTCATAATTAAGAAGGAAACTTAAAGACTATATTTTTAAGTAAGAGTAAACACTTACATTTTTTGTTAAATTTTACTATGGCATATACATAGTATTATTAAAACTGTTATATTAATTCTATATTTGTTCTGGTCATAATTAAGAAGGAAACTTAAAGACTATATTTTTAAGTAAGAGTAAACACTTAAATGTTTTGTTTTTGTTTTATTATTTTTTGTCTTGTATTTATTATTCAATTAAAATAAAACGTTTATTCTAAATTGTTGTGTATATTTACTAACTTTAACTAAATTAAGACCTTTTGACTATGTTTGTTGTTTAACATATTGGTAATGAATCACAAATAAAGTTTCTTTTGGTTGATCCTGCTCTAGTTTCTTCATCTCTCATTTCCTGAATAATGTCTGGTTGTAAACTATTAACAACTCCAATGTCATCATTGTTTGTTATGCATATGTTATGCAAACAACACGCTGCAGTAATGACTTTACCACAAAAGTCTTTTTTATAAATATCCATATGTCTAGTTTTTAATTTTATAAGATTATTAATTAAGAAATGAAAATTTATATAAACAAAGTTTGAAAATCTTATTTAAGCTTTCTAAATCTGCAAATCAACTTTCCAAATGCTTGCTCGATTAATACTCTACTACTACTTAGTTTCCGGTTGAAATTTTTTTCTTTTAGGCTTAAATGACCATTATCTTTGTATGGAGTTAGAAGACCCTCTGTAAGGGGATAGGCCCCATCCAAGAATATGACATGATTTTGGGAATAAAGATAATGGATTGTTAAGGATTAATTGGCCAATTTTACTGCATCGATAGATTCAAGCGTCATGAGAACGCCCTGGCCAACTAGCAAACACATCTATAATTTTAGTTCTGCGTCAACGATTCCCTAAATAAAAAAAAAATAGTTACATTTACATTATTATGTTTTTTTAAGAACTTTATAATATTTTCAATATACCTATATTAAATATAACAATTATGAAACCTTATTAATAATATTTATTAAGTTTAAATTTATTTTGTATTGTATTCATTGAATATCTCAATAAAAAAATGTCTGTTATTCGACAGATTTAGATTTTAATTAGTTAAGTAAAAAGTAATTGGATTATAGCTTCTGGCAGGGCCTAATATACATCGATTCCAGGGGACACACTTATTAATTTAACTGTTACTTTTAGGCTATGATAAATTTCTATAGGTAGCAAAAAAAAACCTTTGGGGGATGTAACATCCAAAATCTTCCCTTTTTTATTTACCACTTACCCTGTAAGAGAGTTAGTGAGGTTACTTTTATAATTATTTTAAATCACTCAAAGTCATAAAAGCCTATGTGTATAGTAAATTGGAAAATATGTTGTTTGTAATTGTAGGTTATCATCATCAATTAGAATACATTAAATTGTGTAGCTAAATAGTTTTTAAAAATATTCAAGGTTTTTTAAAAAAACAAATTTTATTATGTTTAGAAAATAATATTTTGGGCTTTTTAGTCAAATAAACTGTTATAATATTATACCATATGTAAATTGTTATAAATATGTATTTATATGTACATCCTTTGGCCAGTTATATTTATTTAACAAGACAAAATAAATAGGTAGCTAATTCTTTAGAATATAATTTATAATTATAATAATCAGTTTTATTTTTTTAACATTTTATCATATTTTGGACTTAAAATAAATAACCTTAATTTATACTTTCAATTCTTAGCTTTAAAAGTTGAACATTTTTATACATTTTTAACGACAAAATAATTTTAAACTTTAAATATGATGGATAAGGTAAATGCTTATAAAAAAAAGTGCCTATCTATTTTTAATATATTTCAACTACCTTTGAAACAATATAGTAGGAGCCTTCTATTAAATTTACAAGCTTTTTTACCCAACAAATACATTTTTATAGATATTTATAGAAAAAAATATTTAAAAAATTGGAAACTAAAAATGTTTGTAAACAGATCAAAAAAAATATATATTATATATATAATAAATACTTAAATTACATTCCTTATACTGTATACTTTAGTCCCTTATATTTCAAATGTATATTTAATGTACATTTGTACATTTGTGTATTTAATGTGTATTTAATATATATTTATATTTAATTTATATCTATAGTTTAATAAATATTTGGTGTATTATTTTATTAAATATTTTTATGATATAAAAGTATACAAAAAATATTAAATGAATGGACACTCACTCGTAAAACTACAGATGGCACTTGTTTCCTGTTACAAAACATATTTCTGTCTAATTTAAGCATTTTAGACCTATTTTCCCATGGAAATAGGGTGTTGATATGACAGCCATCAATGCACCCAAATACATTAGGGAATGAGTTCATACCTCTTAGATTATTGAAGTTCTGTATATTTTTAAGAGCAGCATTTTCTGTAGGCCATAAAATTATACTTCCAGCAACATTATTCATAGCCAATAAACAATTAATAATTTTTTAATGGCTTGTATTTTCCGCAATATTGAACCGATTACTAATTTGTCTAAAAATGTATTATTAATGATAGTTACGTTACAAAATTTTAAAAGGTTACATAAGATGATTTATTATACATTTGAAAAGTATTCTTTTCAATACTGCCTATGTCTACACCATTTTTCCATCACTTTAAAATGTGGGTACAACTGCTCTAAATACAACTATTTATGAATTTATATCGAATATCTAACCTGTGTGTTTCAGAATTAACCATGTACCAAATAAATATTAAAACTTGTTTTTCAATATTTATTTTAATTGACTCTTGAGACAAATAAGGACCAACATACGATATTACCTCTGTTCGCGCCGCATATTCTCCAATAAGTGTGATTATTATGTTTTTTATTCATAAATATAGTTATATTCTCTAATTCAAATATATGTGTATCATTCTTACGGGCCGTCGGCCAAAATACGTTGCACAACAGCATGAGATTCGGAATACAGTCGGTCGGCACTCTGTCTGGTCGATCGTCGCGAATAAAACGCTGCAACGGGCACGTTTGACGTCGGGAGGCGTACAGGTGAGCTACTAACCTCCCGCCGACTGTAAAGGGCCGAATCTATGTACTGTGTCATAAATGTTTATTACACCAGTAATGGCATAAGGGCTCATGGGCGAGCAAGGACAAAGCATTCGGCGACCCGCGAGCTCTGCGCCGGAGGAGCCCGGGTCTGCACGCTGGCTACGGTGCCACACGTTACAAAACGGCCGGTCCCGCGTTCTATGATAAAACGGGGACGCGCCCACGCGCTTTAGCTAATCACAAGCCAGAGTACGCGTATCTCGCGCGCTTTAGCCAATCACAGGCCAGAGTACGCGTATCTCACGCGCTTTAGCCAATCACAGGCCAGGGATTGCGTAACTTCAGACGTCAACGAATCACAGGCCACGGAGGGCGTAGTTACGACCACAATCGAAGACAAGCTCGGGTGGCTTCGGCAGCTTCGGCGATTACACCGCGCCGCCGTCTATAAATACCAGTGCGGAGCACAAAATCATTCAGTATTCAGACTACCTCAACCGTAGCAAGACTTAACCAGGTAGACTTGCGCGGTTTTGGGAACTCTGAACGCACACGGCACCTGGGCTGTAGCAAGACCCACCCGGGCAGACTTGCGCAGCTAAGGGACCATTGCCTACGCGACGACTGCAGTAAGACCTACCAAGGGCAGACTTGCGCAGTCGGACCGTAGGCAATAACATAGCCAAGCTACAAGAGCGAACCCCCGGCAACTACTAGGTGATACAGTCCATTCAACCTAGGCACGGTACACAACAACCTCCTATAATTAAAATCATACACATTTTTTAATGATAGACAAATAATTTTTTAAATAACATTAAAACAAACTTTAACACTGTTTCTATTCAAACGGAAATGGGATTTGAACTCTCGGTCTGTAAACTTAGGTACCATTATTTCTGCAAAACCGTGGATCTTCACCTTAATATTTTTGTAATTTTTTAATTCTGTGTTAAAATAGCAACATCATAATATCATCATGCTCATCGTGATCATTTAAAACTGCCTTATGCAAGTGAATAAACAAGTCTAGGAAATTAAAAAAATTAAATTCAAGCGTATATTTATGTAAAAAATAGCATACATGAAGTATTATGACTTACTCTCATGAACAAGAAATCCCTAGATTACATAACTGCTGATGTGATTTTTATTCAGAATAAAGTCTTTAAACAATTCCAGTTTTAAATCGTTTTTATTCATTTTGAATTGATTACAATATTAAAACCAATTGAAGTCAAACAAAACACTGGGGTCTGACAAGCATTTAATATTCAGAAGTTAGAAACTAGAAAGTCAGAAATAAGAAAAGTTAGCCACTAGGTAGATGAAAACTATAATATAGACACGATTTAAAAAAACGTGGGTAACAATTCATATCAATATACGCGATAAGAAATTAATTTAAAAAGTGGGGGTTAGCCGATCTATACCCCGAATTTCTATTTAAACCGGTGTACACCAACCCGGTGCATATTCACGAATCGGAATCATGATAACCGGTACGGTATTGCACACCGATTTGATCTGGCCAATTTGTAGGTAATGTGTCAATAAAGAGCGGATAGTGTCACGATTTACCAATTTAATTAATATTAACCAAATAAAGTAGAGACGTCAGTGGTCAGTCCAAAGTCCACTGTTCATTCGTGCAGTTCGTGGAAATCTCAGTTCGAGTAAAAAAAATTTACGATAAGATATTATAATTATCGATTAAATAAATACTATATTTAATCAATGTTATAAGCTCAAATCATTATATATAGCTTTATTTGTTATTATTTGATATTTATTATATTATTAATTTTTATTATTCGTAAAAATTGCAATTTAATAATTGGACTAAGATGATATCAATGTACTGTTTCTTTAATAAATGCATTTATGTAGAATCATTTTTAGAACTACAGGGATGGATTCCGATGGCAAAGATAATATCCTTGATAATCCTTTATAGAGGTCAAAAGTAAGAATTTTCCAAAATCTTTGAAAAAAATCGGGAAAAACAAAAGGAAAGTGACGAAAAAACAGGAATTTTTACGAAAAATCAGTTTACGACAAAATCAATTTTTTTGTATGGTTGTAACTCAAAAACGAATCACTATTAAATGCTTGGAATTTTCACCAAATATTTATATTAGTGTTTCATATATATTGCTAAATTTTCAAAATATTTTGCCTTTTTTGAGTTATTTTAGTATTTATAGACAACTAAAATTTTCGATTTTTCTAAGAATTTTTTTTTAAAGTATAGATAAACAATTTTGGGAGCCCAAAAAAACTTGAAAATTTAATATAACGTTTCTTACAAGTTTTTTTTTATTATAGTTAAAAAAATCAAAAATCGTCGCGACTTTTTTTATAAGCATTTACGAAATATATCAAAATAGCAAAAAATTGCAAGTAATTTTGTAGTTGAAAATTCATAAAATTGTTTGTATTTATTTTATTTCTAAGATTAAAAACACTAAGTTTTCTTTTAAATAGGTATAGAGAAAATTCTCTATAGGAAAAATGTTATGAGTGTTTGAATTTTAAATTTTTATGAAATCGCAGACTAATAACGATTTTTCCTCAAACGATTTTCAATATTTGTTATAAATCAAAAACTGTTTGGGCCGGGAACGTTTAATAATAAAACGTGAGCCCGGTCACCTGATTCTCTTCGCTGCGAATTATTAATACGTATATAAATATACGGTATAATACCTGTCGCACACCGACCGGATTCTGTACCTTGTGTGTGTATTTGTTTTAGTACTCAACAGGAATTGGACAGGTTCGCCGAGCAAGACCTGCGAGTACTAGTGTGCAAGTGGTGTGTGTAGGTGTGTATTTGTGGTTGTGTGTATACTTAAATCATAATAAATGTCAAACGAGTATTTTCAATTTTGAAACAATATGTTATAATTATGCTTCAATAATATAAATATAAATGCACAATATACAAATTTAATATTATGACCCCTTTTGGTCTAACAGACGCAATAATATAACAGTTGTAAATAATAAGCTATTTGAGCCGCTAAGAATAATAAATATGCTCAATAGTATAAAATATATAATGCAGCTTTTAGAGCTGTAATGGAATATAATAATAAATGTTACTCACAATATTGACGGTGCACGACTGGCCAGCTGCTACCTATCCTATATAATACATTAAAAATCGACACACAATAACAATAACATTTGCGAAATATAAATAACACTAAAAAAGTACTAATATAGGTAATGAAAAATAATAGGCAGCGGCGAGTTGTCGCACAAGATATTATAAAACAATATAAAACAATAATATGCCCGGCGCTTTGTGAACACCAACACTAATAATGGTGATTGCCTCACAAAATTATTATATGCTCGGCGTGAAAGGCGATTCGCGCCTTCAACCAATATTATATTATACTATATAATATTATAATTAAAACTTCGGCGATTCGCGCCTACAATGATAATATTTGAAGACAATTACAACTTAGGCGATTCGCGCCTACAATGATAATATTTTTGAATAACACGAACGACCGGCACACGATAAAATAATTGTTGCGCTCTCCGTTGACACCGGTGCGTGAACTGGTCTGGATGACTTTCGGCGGCCGTGCTACTCTGTCGCATCGGCGGACGTTCACGCGTAATCTACATATTATTATTATATAATTCACAAGATAACATAAACAGGTACAATACAAAAATAATTCAATAATTTAACATATTGGCAATCAGGTGTGTGATTTGTGTGCCTGTATGAGTGTGGGTCGGTGGCGGTGGAATCTATAATAATGTTGTTGCATTTCGGGCGGCAACATTTCTCCCCCCGTTGAAAAATTATTTATTTTCAACTTCTATCCGATGATACCTCAGTAGGCAGCGCGCATAGCTTGACTACAGGTCGTTTTATCTCGGATCCGGATCCAACCCGCAATGTGACGACCCTCACAACACCATCCTTCCCAGGGTGCGTTCTCATTACCCTTCCCAATCGCCATTTTGCTGGTGGCGTGCATTCGTCCTTTATGATGACTATATCGTCGATACTCAGTGGATGTTTTTTACTTGTCCATTTGCCACGTACTTGCAGTTGTGGCAAGTATTCTTTATGCCATCTTGTCCAGAACCCTTGCATTAATGCTTGAACATACTTCCATCGACGTAGATGTTCTATTCGCTCATCTGCTAAGCTGGGCTCAGGTGCTAATAATAAAGATCCACCAATTAAGAAATGAGCTGGAGTAAGGGCATTAGGCTCAGAAGGATCGCTTCCCAGTGGTGTCATTGGCCTCGAATTGACACAAGCTTCAATTTGGCAAAGCAGCGTATTTAGCTCCTCCAAAGTAAGCCTGCCATCTTTTAACACTCGTGTTAAGTGATGCTTCGTCGATTTCACTGCACTCTCCCACAAGCCACCAAAGTGGGGCGCTGAGGGAGGGTTGAATCTCCACTCTATCCCTTCACTAGCCATGCTTGCCTCGCAGTTGGTTAAATATGATGCTAACTCTTTCTGCACTCCTACAAAGTTAGTACCGTTATCACTATGGATTGTTGAGCACTTTCCTCTTCGTGACATGAAACGTCGTAATGATGCCAAAAATGCTCCACCCGTTAACCCGACGACCGGTTCTAGGTGAATGGCCCTTGTGGAGAGACATATGAAGACTGCAATCCATGCTTTTATTCCTGTTTGGCGCCGTATTCCACTTCTTATCATTAAAGGCCCGGCGAAGTCTACACCGCTGACAGCAAATGGTCTAGTAGGGACTACGCGTTGTCTTGGTAACGGAGCCATTAGAGGACATACAAACTTTGGCCTTGCTCGAACGCAGATCACACAACGTTTCGTGACAGAACGAGCCATGCTTCTACCTCTGATTGGCCAGTATCGTTGTCTAATCTCTGCTAGTAATGCTTGAGGCCCGCAGTGAAGAAGGGTCTGGTGAGTGTCTTCGAAAATTAGCCTGGTAATTTTGTGGGTTGCAGGTAACACAATAGGATGCTTTTGACTTTCTGCAATTTGGGCGTTGGCCAGTCGTCCTCCAACTAGTATTAAGTTTTCGCTTTGGAGCATCGGATGTAGTCCCTTTAATTTACTACGCCCTGATACTTCCTTGCCTTTGCTCAGCGAGATATATTCTTCATTGAATTCTTGTAACTGTGCTTGCCTTATTAAACTACTTTCGGCTTTCTTTAAATACGATACACTTAAATACCTTGCTGTAGTGCCGATCTGCCTTGTTCTTCGGAAGTCTATAAACTTAAGAAACCAGGCAACGGCTCTCACTAGTCGACGCCAACTTGAGTAGTGTTCGATTAATCCGATTGACTGATCCATCGTGGTGAGTGCGAGCTTAACCACTCGCCTTTCTGGTAATTTTTCTTCGTCTGGCAGTGTGGTGACTGAATGCTTCCAACCATCATTGCTGTGGCTCAACCACTGTGGTCCATTCCACCATAACTCAGAGACTTTCAGTTCTTGTGCCAATACTCCTCTGGATAGTATGTCAGCTGGATTGTCGGCAGTCCCTACATGCCTCCATTGTTGTGCATTGGTCAGCTCAAGTATTTGATCTACGCGATTCGCGACGTAGGTTTTAAATCTAATTGCTTCACTTTGGATCCAACCCAATGCCACCGTGGAATCAGTCCAAAGGTGGAAATCTTTGACATCTAATTCCCATGCTGCTGCTACTTTTTCTGCCAACTGTGCTAACACCAGAGCGCCTCCAAGTTCTAAACGCGGTATTGTAGCTCCCTTGACTGGTGCTACTCTCGATTTTGAACATAATAGCCGTGAACACCACTGTTCATTCTGGTCTTTACTCCGCACATAGATGCATGCACCATAAGCTTCTTCAGAAGCGTCACAAAATCCGTGCACCTCAATATGATCGCTCATGACTGGCTTGCACTTCCTAGGAATCGTTAGCGCTCCGAGCTCCTCGAACTGTTTGTAGAATCGGAGCCACTTCTCCCTTATTTCGTCCGGAATTGGCTGGTCCCAATCTATTTTTATTTGCCACAGTTGTTGCAGGAATATTTTGCCTTTAGTGAGTACAGGTGTCAAAAAACCAAGAGGATCAAAAATCCTGTTAAGGTCAGATAACAATATTCTTTTTGTACATCTTGGATTCTTAGCTGGCATTATAGCTTGATATCCAAGCACATCCTGCGTTGGCTTCCAACATAACCCAAGAGATTTTACTATCTCATCTGCTTCTATTTTGATTATGAATAATGGCTCATTTTCGGCTGCTTGTACGCTTTTGAGTATCTCAGCTGAATTAGAGCACCATTTTCTGAGCGGTAGTTTGGCTGACTCTAAAACCATGCTGATTTGCGACTGTAACATCTTGCATTCCTCTATAGTCTCAGCTCCAGTCATTAGGTCGTCCATATAGAAGTCCCTACGTATTGCCTTCGCTGCCTTAGGGAATCTTAGATTTTCTGCTTCTGCTAGCGATGCGAGACATTGAGTCGCCATAAAAGATGCTGAAGTAGTACCATAAGTGACTGTCGCTAGTCTAAATATGCGAAGTACCTCGCTTGGTTTCTCCCGCCATACTATACGCTGCAGGTCTTGATCCTCCTTGGACACTCCCACTTGCCGAAACATCTTCTCTACATCAGCAGTTATAACATACTGATGCGTTCGAAATCGTATCAATATGCTGAATAGTTCTTCTTGTACTGTGGGCCCACACATAAGGACATCATTAAGTGAGACTCCAGTTGAACTCTTGGCTGACCCATCAAAGACTACTCTTAACTTCGTTGTTAAACTTGACAATTTTACAACTGGGTGGTGGGGTAAATAAAAACGGTTATTGGTTACCGGCTCACTGTTGTTTACCTCGTGCATATGACCTGCGTTTTCATACTCCTTCATAAAGCTGACATATGCTTCTCTCAAGGATTCATCCTGCTGTAGTCTACGTTCCACGCTTAAAAACCTTGAAGTTGCCATTCTCAGAGAGTCTCCTAAATTAGTAACTTCGGCTTTTAATGGTAACCGTAGCACGAATCTACCATCTTGGTCGCGTTTTGCAGTTTCTTGAAAGTGTCTTGCTGCTTCCCTTTCTTCCAGACTCCTCTTGTTCGTTTTAGACAAATCATTAGAACTAACGTCTTTGCTGCTTTCTATGGCAATCCATCCATCTTCTAGTGACTGGCCGACAGATTTAACGTTTAACAGGCATACTGCTCCAACCTCTCCGGTAATGACCCAACCAAACTTGGTATCTTGCAAGCACAGCGATCCTGTGCCCAAACGAATACGTCTAGCTTCCAGTATATCGAAAAAGACGCCACCGCCTATCAGCATGTCTATTGGCCCTGATGAATGAAACAATGGGTCAGCCAGTTGTGAATTGAATTCCTTTGGTATATTCCAATCGGCTTTACCACTCGCATGAGGCGAAAGGTCATCTACAATGGTAGGTAGAACGTGACAAACTAGAGCAACTTGAAATTCCTTTATCCTGGACAACACATCTATGGTAACGCACGCAGTTGAATGAATCCGGTTAGCTCCTATTCCAGTTACTGGTAGTTCGACCTTCTCGCGAGCAAGATTTAACAGCTTGGCCATTTTCCTCGAGACAAAGTTTATTTGCGACCCGCTATCCAATACTACTCGACATGGTCTTTTTTCCCCATAACGGTCCAGCACTGAGACTATAGCGGTTGCTAAGAAGACATGATTAACTCTTTGAGCTGCACAAAACACCTTCGCGCCTGGATTGTCTACCTTCTCAGTGGTAGCTTCTTCATTCGCTGTGGCTTGAGGTTCTTGCTTTTCGTAGTGTAGTAGCGTATTGTGTCTACCATTACACACGCGGCAGGTGTACCTTGACTTGCAGACATCCGCCATATGCAGGTTTGAAAAGCAGTTGAAGCACAACTTTACCTCTCGAACTTTCTGTACACGGCTTCCCACTGGCATTTCCTTGAACTTGCTACATGCGTATATCCGATGTTCGCCTGCACAGCATTCACACTTAACTTTATGACTAGCCGTGTAAAGAGCCTTTCTAGGGTGATTATGAGCATTGCTTTTTAAATAAGAACTCTTGGTTTCTGGTTTACGTTTATCTTCATCGCTGGCGTTCCGGAGTGTCTCCGAACTCTCCAAAGCAACACAACGACTTGACAGAAATTGCTGCAGCTCGCTGTATTTCGGTAACTCTGTGTTGGTTCTTCGCACTTGCCATTCATGACTGGTTGCATGGTCAAGTTTCCTTAGGATAATTGTTATAAGCCATGCATCCCAGCTGTTGACTGGTTGGCCTAGTGCTTCAAGTGCTGCGACGTGTGCGGACATGCTTGAATAAAGGCCCTGCAATTCCTTTGCCTGGCAGGCCTCCACCCGTGGCGCATCAAGAATCGCACGAATGTGAGATTGGATCACCAAACTTTTGTTATCGTATCGTTCTTGTAACTTTTTTATTGCCACATTATAATTAGCGTCAGTTATAGGTATGCCCTTGATAATGTCCAATGCTTGTCCCTTCAGAGCTGATCTAAGAAATGAGAACTTCTGGGCTGAAGGATATCCGTCATCGTAATGCACCATTGCCTTATAATAGTCAAAGAAAGACTCCCATTCTAGTATGTCACCTTCGAAACTTGGTAGAGATATCGGGGCAAGTCTAGCTCTTTGATTATGCACAGTGGAACTTGTTGAAACATTATGCATCATCGATGATGTGTCTCGTTTCTCTGAATTAATGATTTCCTGCATGTCTGACCGGATGGAAAAATACTCATTCTCAAACGCTTCTCTTTCACGAATAGCATTTTCGTCATCATCGCAGTTTAAAAGTTCAATTTCACATTGGATTTCATCAAACTTTTTGTTTATATTCGGTAGTTCTTCTTGCCTGAATTCTAATAGCGTAATAGCATCCTCCCTCGGATTGAATTTGGTAACAAATGTACGAATACGTGTTAAAGACGCCTTTATTACCCCTCTCTTCCTAATCAGGTCGCCTAACACCTTCTTCTGAGACTCATCCATAGCTATTTCAAATATACTCTAAATAATTAGTTTTAGCTATGCCTGAGATAGCTACGACCCACGGCAGTATTTTGTTATGCAGCTTGCCCAAAGTTTGTGATCCGACTCACAATACTAACAAACAAATCAACAAATCGTTAGAGTATATAGCGATATCTGAGACGAAATTGATGATAGTACGCGCTGTGTATAATAAGTGATAATAACAAAATGCAGTTCTTTATAAATATCACAAATATAGGTCAAGAAATATATAACATGATAAATAATAATATAATGATTTTAATAAAAATATAGGTACTGAACGACAAGCTGATTAGAACTTGCAATTAAATAACAATAATGATGTAGGTACCGTAGATTAATATTAATATCACGTCGAGGTCACCAAATGTTTGGGCCGGGAACGTTTAATAATAAAACGTGAGCCCGGTCACCTGATTCTCTTCGCTGCGAATTATTAATACGTATATAAATATACGGTATAATACCTGTCGCACACCGACCGGATTCTGTACCTTGTGTGTGTATTTGTTTTAGTACTCAACAGGAATTG
>NW_026083432.1:0-27278 GCF_020184175.1 Aphis gossypii
AACACCACGTAACGCTGGAATCGGTCCAATAATATGTTCTACTGATTGACAATCTCAACCTTGGTACGATCTTATTTGCTACCTTTGCTAGCAATAGAGCGGCACACAATTCTAATCGTGGTAGCGATAATATTTTTAGTGGTGCTACCTTTGACTTTGCGCCAATTAATCGTACCGTATGTTTGTTATTCATGTCCGTACAACGTAAATACAAACAACATCCATATGCCTTAATACTTGCATCCGCGAAACCGTGTATTTGTATAGAGTGTATTTTATCGTTTATCGTAATTTGACGCGGAATTTTAATTGCATTTAGATGCGATAATTCGGATTTGTATTTATACCACTCACTGCTTATCTTTTCTGAAACCGGTTCTGACCAAGATAAACCCTCTGTCCATAACTCTTGCATGATTAATTTTGCACATACTATTACCGGACCAATTAAGCCGAGTGGGTCGTATATACGGGCAATATCGGACAATATATTGCGTTTAGTAAGAGGCGTTACTACCGAAGTTTCGTTAATTTTATATTTAAGTTCGTCGGTGTGAGAGTCCCAATATAGACCAAGTATTCTAGTTAACTCGTTACTTGTCTCTTGAAAATCCACTAAGCCGTCATTGTTGCCGAAACTATCTCGAATTATATCAGAATCGTTAGACGCCCATTTACCTAGCTCTAATTTAGCTGTAGACATTAATTTGATAAGTGCATTGCGTATCTCGATTGCGTCTTTCTTTGTAGCTGCACCGCTGATAAAATCGTCCATATAAAAATCCCGTGCAATTAATGGTGCAACTGTTGGATATTGACCTTGTCCGATTTCAGATAATCTTTGTAAACAAGCTGTCGCGAGATACGAAGCAGGTACTGTCCCATAGGTGACAGTGTTTAATCGATATATCTTTATAGGGTCATTAACGTTCTCTCTCCACAATATACGTTGATAATCACGATGTTTCTCACAGACCTGTATCTGTCGGTACATTTTTTTTATATCGGCAGTTACCACAAAATTGTGAGTGCGAAATCTGGCTAATATGTGAATTAATTCCTCTTGTATTGACGGTCCCTTTTGCAGTACGTCGTTTAAACTAACCCCACTTTCTGTTTTTGTGGAGGCATCAAATACTACGCGTAATTTTGTTGTGAGACTGTTTTCATTTTGTACGCAATGGTGAGCTAGATAGCACATACGACCGGGCACTTCGATTTCTTCGTTGTCCATATTCTGTGTCATATGGTTTAATTTTTCATATTCGGTCATAAACTTTACGTAATCCCCTTTCAGCGAGGGATTTTTTATAAATCGCCTTTCTATTGCGAATAATCTTCTTTTTGCGATGTCGTAGGACTTGCCTAATTTTGAGACGTTTCCGCGGAACGGCAGATGTACCACAAATCGACCGCTCTCGCTACGACTAACATTTTGCTTGAAATGTTGTTCACAAGTTTGTTCTTCCTCGTGTAAGGTTTGCTTTGGCCGTAATCCTCGATGCGCCAAAAACTGTTGTATTACATTTTCTAAAGACTCATATTTGTTTTCATGAATATTTTCGTGACTGTTTGATGAATAACAGGAAATCGTGTTTTTTATGTTTGTGTCGTTTGATGTTAAACCAGAAAATATATCCAAATTTAGACTCTCGATATACAGGGCCATTTGAATCCGGTTTATACTGCTGCGCACCCACAATGTCATAAAAATGACGTGCTCCAATTAATATGTCAATTTTTTGCGGAACGTTATATGACGGATCCGCCAGTGTAATCCTTTCGAGTTTCACTTACCTTTGGACACTCTTCGCGCGGGTAAATCTTCCGTGATTTTTGGAACAATTAATAATTGCGTGTTTATTTCATAATCACTCACACGCGATTTGATTCTTAACGATATCGTGGCAGTCACGTTCTGTTTTGAATTCCCGATGCCGTAAACAATATGATTGGTCTTATGTTTATTAATCTTAAAATGTTTACCAACTCCGAACAAATAAAGTGATTTGTCGACCCCGAGTCGAGCAATGCCCGGGCGTAAGTTCTTTCGCCGTTTAGGCCGAATACTTCTACTACCGCGGTACCTAGCAACACGTTATCGGTCTCATTAGCGACATGTGTTGTCGTTGACGTCGTCGCCGTCTGTTCACCTTTATCTGTGTTTGAAACTGGTTCGTTGATATTTGTTTTGGTTTAAATGTAACATCGTATTATGTGGTTTATTACATTTAAAACAATATTTACCAAAACATTTACTACCGCTGTGTTTGCGTAAACAAATTTTGCAAAGCTCTAGTTGGACTACCTTGTCAA
This sequence comes from Aphis gossypii, assembly GCF_020184175.1. Classification (NCBI taxonomy): domain Eukaryota; kingdom Metazoa; phylum Arthropoda; class Insecta; order Hemiptera; family Aphididae; genus Aphis; species Aphis gossypii. Next base: position 2,317 of record NW_026083432.1, read on the forward strand.
TACGATCACGTGTCGATAAAGCAGTAAATACTGGACATTTGTAAATAGTGTGCGGCTGATTACACGCATAACATACCGCCGTAGCTGTCGATGTAAATGCCGTTGAACTTGTTGCGGATTTGTATTTATTATTTTTACTAAACCTTGTAAGACCTTTTTCCTTTGCTGCAGACTCTGTATTATATATTTCGATGATTCAATGGATTCGGATATTTGGAACCGCTCCTCTATGAACTGGATTAATTCCGTAACAGACGGTATTTTGTCCTTGACCGATTTAATCTCCCACTCTTTCAACGTCCCGTTGTTTAATTTTGAACACAGTATATGCAACAACAGCGGGCCCCACTCTTGCGGCTTCTGTCCAGCGTTTCTAGAGCTTTCATATTGCTGACGAGATCGTCAGAAAATTGACGTAATTTTGTCGAGTTGCTCTCGTTTATTGAAGCAAATCTACAATATTTTTTACGTGCGTCTGTATCAAAATTTTTTTGTTGTCGTATCGATTGATCAGACTTTTCCAAGCCGTATCATAATTTGTTGCGGTAGTTTCCAAATATTTTATACAACTTGCTGCGTCATTAGACAGAGATGACCTTAAATAGAAAAATTTTTCTATGGCTGTCAAGTCCTCGTTAGTATGTATTACCGACGTATAAATATCAAATATCTTTAAATGACATCCATTCGTCATATTTTCCTGAAAAAACGGGAATATTCAATGGAGCCAATCTGACTATTGATTTAGTACTGGTTTTTTGTGTTTTTTCTTCGCTGCTATGACCCCAATCGATTAAATTTTTTGTTTCGACCTTTGAACTTTCCTGTTTTGACGCTCTTATACATATCTCGGCTTCTGACATGATCTTGAAGTACAAGTTTTCAAATTCTATTCGGTAGGGATAATGTTCACTTGTATTTCGACTTTCTTCATCGTTGTCTTCTATTGCCGATTGTACCTTTTCAAATTCGTACCAGTTCTCTTCTATTTTTGCTTTACGAATCTCGATCTGTACGACTTCTCGTCCTTCTGATTGTATATAAGTTGAGAATCTAGTTATCGCTGCCCTTAATTGGCCTCTTCGCGCTATCAATGCTGGTATGTTTTCAACCATATTTAATGCTCTTGTATATAGATGTAGTTGCCAACCATTCAATGTGTCGCCCTATTAAACTATTGCATAATGGAATATCCAATAATTATGTAATCTATATGACTGTTGCTACAAGTTGTACTTTGTACCTATCTGCTATGGACGGACTCTGTTAGTTTTGATATTTTAAATAACTAATTTTACTAACTACGAATTGCTAACTCTACCTAACCCTTGAATACGTGTCTATTTGTAGTTTAAGGGATAAGGGACCTATGATAATTTTTATACAATAGGAATGACTCTCTTACCTTGATTTTTCTTCGTTAGTTCATCCCACGATGTGAACTTTCAATACGAACTTCCTTTTGAATTTCACTGACGCGTTAACCCGATTGAAATCAACAAGAGATAATACACGACACTCTTGCGATCCGGCCGATGGACCAAATGTTAGCTGGTTAATATATTCAACGCCTTTAATCTTAGTGGACTGTAAATTTTTTTATTTTACACGATAAGTATATATTTGACTCGTCACAGTGCTCAAGTCCGACTAACGACAGTGCAGTTGGGAGACACACGGTCGAGCGACAATTAACATTAATAATAACGACAATAATACGTTGATAACAACAATATAGGTACTCATTAAAACGTTAACATAAATAATAAAATATAATGAGTATACGAGACAGTATTTTTGAACTATACATTATTAAATTATTTTATAATTAATAGGTACCTGAAAAGCCATTTTGACATTCATTGTCTGAAAATGTCTTGGTTGGTCTATGGTTAATTTGTAACAAACTTTAATTTGGAATTTGAAATCTGCTTCAGCAACTGCCTTCCAATGTAAAACATCCACTGTACCTTCTGGAACCTGAATTATTCAGTCGGTAAATTATTTTTTTTAGTTAATAATTTTATTATTATAATAGTCCTATGCAATTAATCTTATGCTTACCTGAAGAGTTTTTGAATTAATTATTCTGGATTTTAAATTCTTAATTAAATGTGGAAAGTCAGACGCAAACCACAACTTTCTTTCAGGATTCACTGGATGTGTACAACTAGATTTTACATCTGAAATACCAAATAATTTCCACATATTTCTGTTCCAAGCTGCTCCATCAGTTGTCACCACATCAACATGTATATTTTGGTTTTCTAATAAAATCACTGCTTCCAAAATAAGTTTTTCTAATATTTTTCCAAAAACTGCTCCAGATCCAAGAAAAGCTCCCAAAGTTTGAAACCATTTCCCACAAAATGTTTGAAATAACAATACTAAAGCATGGTCACCTAACTTATTTCGATTATTTTCAGAAGTATAGTCTCCTAAGTTTACAAAACCCTCAATTTTCAAATTAGACCTTTGAAATGATAAAGCTTCTGATATTTTCATTTCATCAAGGAGTAAACAACCTTTATATAAAATTAACAGAAATATCAAAATATGTAAGTATTATTTTGTATTTCATATGAATTAAGGGTTGTTCTTACAATATCTGGTTAAGTGTCGGTCAAGACTAACCAGTAGAATTCTATCGGTTAAAACATAAGAAATTCTGCCGGTTAGCGTTATCAGACATTAACCGGACATTGTAAGAACGGCCCTAAGAAAGTTAGAAAAATACTTTACCATGTCTCTCAGCAGCATTCATATTTTTTGATTTCATACCTATAATTTCAAAGGTTGCCTGAGAAAATCCATGGGCTGGATTCAATTTTTTTATATTCCTTGTAAGGGTCATGCATGATGGCAAAGGCATTACATTATCCTTTCGCATTTTGCGATTAAGTTTGGAAGATTTTATACGCATCAGCAAACATTCATAAGCCCAACATGTTGTATATCTTCTACCATTTGAAGATTTACATTTAGCAGCATTTAAACAGCTTTTACGACTTCTCTTTGCTTAGATGGTAATGAAGTAATATACTCATCTACTTTAGCTTGTTTAATTCTTTTATACTCATTTTTTATATTATTCATTTTTTGTTGTAAGGAAATTACCTATAATACATAACATTTTGTTCATTATTTTATTGTTGTCAAGTATCATTGCATAAGTAATTATAATATTAATGGTTTACAATATTATCATATAGGTAGCCATATTAGCTCTATTAGTTTTAACTTAAAACTTACCTTGATTTTGAGACGTTTATTTTGTTTTGTTCTTGCATTATGTCTATAAGATTTAGATTTTTTTCGTAGTTGAATATTAATATTGGTTTTTTGCATTTTTCGCCTTACTTCACTACACTTAGGACATCTTTTAATTTTTGTGTTTATATTATTTGAAGGTAAGCTACCCAAGCATTCTGAAGACCTTTTTCCACCATCATTACTACCAATACAAATTACCAGATTATGGATAGCATTCAACAGATTTTTGAGTCCTTCATAACTCTTCACTATAGGAAAATACATGGATTTTTGAAGCAATAATACATTTGGTAAATAAGTTGTAGAAAAATAAACAATTTTATCATTTTCAAAATTGTCATTTATGTGGGTAAATACTGTACATTTTCCTGGAATTTGATGTATTCCCCACATATTTCCTGGTAACATAATTTTGTTAGCAATATTATGTAAATTTTCGATTGTAAACTCATCTAGTAAACTAGCGTAATTATGTTCTAACATAATTTCTGTTGACAAAGATGTTTCAGTTTTGTTTATTTCTGTAAGGCCCATTGATTGTAATTCAGGATTTTGTGTTATAGCTTCGTCATGTTGATTAACTGATACAGTTTTTTTAATTTTAGTTGGAATTGAGACACTCGGTTTTAGTGCTGATCTTTTTTGTTTTGACGAAGTTAAATATTTAGGGAGGTTAGGAAAAATTGATGGTACAGATCTGGGTCTTAAAATTGGATATTTTCGCTCAGTAGTTTTATGCACAAATCCTCCTGGCATTTCAATTTCAAAATGTGTCATTATATCATTTAATTGAAAATGAAGTACACAAAGAAAATCCTTACTACAAATCTTTTTGTCTCTGCGTGGAATCTTCCTTTCCCAAATATTTAACAGTTCAATATCTTATAATAGTTCATATAACAAAATGTCAAATACCTAGTTTTTAATGTAATTTTTTAGCTTTACTTATAATATATTTATTTTGTTTTTAATTTAAATTGTAAATGTTTCATTTGTCTCAATTATGTACAATGCTCATGTGTATAAAACATTTGTAAGTAAATGTTTATTATCCATGTAGTAATGAGTGTTATGACTTATAAATTATATCCTGATTTGGGTAGTATTTTTACAAACTATGCAAATATAAATAATTATAGTTATTTATTATTTATAGTAACTATAATTAATAATATAATATAATAATTATTTTTATTTTAAATTATAATATTTAAAGCATTAATATCAATATCTTGAAAATAACTTAAAATTAGGTATTGCATGTACAAATAATTTATCATATATCAATAAACAAAATTATTAGTACCATATTATAATAATATTATATTATTGTGGAACTATTTAGTAATTATCTACTTTAAATTTAAAAATGTTCATAAATTTTGTTTAGTCTATTGTAGTCTTATACCTTTGGTGCTCGAAATAATGTACCTTTTTTCCTTCGCTAGCATATCCCGACTTACAGCCAGGCACTAAACATTTGTTTGGCATTTTAAATTTATTTAACTTTTAAAAAAATAGTAAAGTATTGATTCTGTCAGTAGTAAATAACTAATGATGTTTAGATGGACAATCAGAGTTCTTGCAATAATTCTAATAAATTTGGAACAATATTTGGAAGGGGTTTCTATTTTAAATACTGTTTGTTATGACTGGAAGTCTACCTCTGTCCTCAATGTATTTATTTTATTGAATTCGTGCCTATCTATATATAATATTTTTTTTTATTTCAACTTGCTAGTGTGATATAACCATATTTCATATGAATTATGAAATTTAAACAATAATACTATATTATAAAGTACATTTACAATGCACCAAAATAGCAAATAATTAATGTTTGTTATGACTGGAAATCTGGAAATCTACCTCTAAATATTTATTTTATTGAATTCGTGCCTATATATAATATTTTTATTTATTTCAACTTGCTAGTATGATATAATCATATTTCATATGAATTATGAAATTTGAAATTTGAACAATAATACTATATTATAAAGTTCATTTTCAATGCACCTTAATAGGAAATAATTAACGTAACCGGCCTTCGAGTACTGTGGCGGTGCCTGGCGGTATTTGTGTTAACTAAAATAGTGCCGTCGGAAAATAAGCCACTTTTTTCACGGAGTGTTATCACCTTCTCTTTTCTACATCGTGGTGCAATCTTTATCCGTGGCGTCGGACGGCTGCGGCAGGTTGCCAATATTCGACGTATATAATATTATGATTTGATGATTATACTAATACTGGTATACTACGACACGTATAATATCTATTCCCTCGATTATATTAATATAAAATATTCTTAATTTATATATATATTTAGTATTTATAGATAGACTATAAAGCAAGGCTTTGCACCTAAATGATTTATTCGGGTTATAGTTTCGGGTGCTTCAAAGAAAAATAGAGTTTGTGGTTTCAGGTTTTCTTAATTTTAAAGAATATGGGTTTTGTTTAGCCAGTATATTTATTTGGGTTATGGGTTATTTAATTAGAGTGATATATCAATTTTGTTGAGCGTAAATTTTTTAATTTGATTAAGCAGTGTTTAAAGTTATATAATTAATTTTTCAGTACCAATGTCTAATACAGTAGTGCCACACTTAATTTAATAAACATTTTAATATTTTTTATATTTTACAATATTAAATATATGATTTAACAACAAAATATTAAATAATAATATAATACATTATTGAATTTCTATTAAAATTTCATTTTGAATAAATATATCTATAAATTATTGATTATTTCTTGTAATAAAAATGTAATAACTACTTATCTAACTTATAAGAGATATATGATGATTGGTGCATATTGCAATACATTTTATATTTGAATAAAATACAAATTATACATAGTTAAATTTTAATATTTTAAAATATTTTTATTTAACTGTTAAAAAAAAGTACAATCAACAACTTGTGATAGTGACTCCTTAGATTTATAATAAATATAATTATTTCTTATAATTAGAATATTTTGTAAGATTTGCGAGGTTAGGGACATACGAAGATCACTGGCAATAAACTTCAGCCCAGAAAACGCCCTTTCCACAGACACCTGAAAATTTAAAATTAAAATAATAGTTTGATACTATACTTTCCTACATTATAACCCTATTGGCTATCATGTTTTATAGAACAAAAAAGGAAATTTTTAACAATTAGACTTTTACGAATTCTAAGGAACCCTACCTCATGTTAAGTTAAGTCAGGCAAGGTTAACTCAACATGAGGTAACAACTTCCTAAGAATTTAATTTATATTTGATATTTGCTTTAACCCAGGAGTTCAAACCTGAGTAACTGGTACATTGAGCAGAAGTTGTGCAAGTTTATATAGTTCTGGTTTTGAGTTATTTTCTTTTTCCCAGTAATTCCTAACATCAACAGAATTGTGTAACTTTGAAGTACCATCAAAACTTTCAAGTAACAAACGTATTGGTACAGGCATTGAGTTATCCAAATTTTCAATATCCAAATTATTTTCCAAAGCTACGTTAGTTTTATTTTTAATATAGACTTCAAGGCTGTCATCAGTATCATTAACATGTGGAACATGTGTCTTTAGTTCTTCATCTTGAGAAATAATTGTTTTACTTTGATCAGAATTTTCAGAATTGAGTGCGTTCTGACACGGTACGCAACGGCTGCCAGTACAAAGTACAGGCATCGCAACGACCGGTCTGCACCTTTATCAACCGCCATCACGGACGACGACAAGACGGTTCTGTCGACTCTCCCACCAACGCCCCAAAGGCTAGGCAGGACGGGAAGACAGGTCGTGCCGAACGAGTACCGGCCGCCGGCGATCGGGCTCTCTTGCGTTAACCGTCGAACAGCGTACACCAAAAAGTTCGACCACTCACCGAAACGGTACAGCCACGTTATTGGCTTGTTTCTTTTTTTTTCTTTTACTTTCTTTTGTTTTTTTTCTTTGTGCTTTATAATAAAACACACCCCCCACACATCCGTGTAGCAGAAACCGTGCGTTATTTCTTTCTTTTTGCATTGTGTCTCTCCTACATATAACCGAGACCGGTGAACCGCGGTCGCCAACAACCGCACTACCGTCGTCACCGCGTCAGTTCATTAAATTAAATACTTCTATCAAATGTGATTTAGCTTGATGTTTAGTGCTTTCATCTAGCAAACATTGGTACCCTGGATCTAAAAACACTCCTGTAACCATAATATCAAATACCTAATTAAACAGTATCTAGGTATGTGTTTGTGACAAAGGAGATACTGTAGTTAAAATATAAAGAATTATACACATATTATATTTTATAAAATGTAATATATCTTTTATTTAGCTATTTTTTTCAAGTTAAAATATATTTATTCTATTTTTATTTTACCTGCCGAGTAAATGTTATTTCCAAATAATAACTTTTCCCTCTTATTCATAGAGTTGCATAAAATATTTGAAATCATTGAATTCACCAATTTAGTATCTCCATAACATTTTATCCAAATTCCGTGGAAATATCCTATTGTCAAATTTTCTGCTTGTACTTTAACAGTTGCAATTTTGGCTGGTTCAAATTATTTAATCTGTTAAAAATGGTACATATACTTAATTTTTAAACTTGATGTTTATTGTTTATAATATACTATTCACTAAGTATACAGTAAAATTAGGATAATTAAATATTAATATCTTATTTTTGAGGATGAAGTATTGTGAAAAGGAATAGTAAATAATATGTAAAGAGTAAATTAATTATGTTTAAACAAACCGCAATGTCTATGATATTCCATTCATCATTGTTCATACACAACTCTTTGTATGTTTCTGATAAATCACTACAAACTTTTCTCAATCTATGGAGTCTTAAAAGCAAGTCATAAGTGCTTCCCCACCTTGTCGGAATATCCAGTATGGCTTTAAGAGAATTTGGTTCAAAGGATTTTACCATTCTTGCTACTGTTGGTGTCCTCAACTTCTTTATAAACTATAAAAATAATTTTTGAAAAAAACTTCTTTATTTATTTTACTTAACAGCATGAAACTACAATTTTTAATTTTTATGTATTAATATTATTATTATATTATAATTAGAGTATAATATTTCCCTCTAATTATCTAATAGAAAATTAAACTATAAGTTAAATGTATAATTAAATTATACCTCTCTAGCTTTTGTAACTATCGAACGCACAGCATCAGTTTTAAAAGTATCTTCAACACACAATTGAAGGGAATATGCTGCAAAGTTTAACAAAGTAGTAACAGGCTTCGTTTGATTCATACCTTTAACCTGACTAGAATTTTCTTCAGTTTCAGACGTTTCAGTGTAACGATTGTTACATATTTATTTATAAACATAATAATATTATACAACCGTATAGGTACATATTATATACTATATAGTATACGTGCATATATGTATATAGGTATATGTATGTGTATCGTAGACCAAAACATGTAAAATATATTATGATGAATGTACATTATACCCCTCCTGTGCTGTCTCATATTTAACTATTGTAAAGCTACGACTAAATAAGAATAATATATGTAAGAGACAGCCATTTACCCGCGTTAACACCAGCGCACACGAACTCCAAGCCAGCCCAACAGCTTGTAAACGTTTTAGTTAGGTAAGAATAAACTGGATATATTTATAAGTATTTGGATCAATCCACATTTATTTGTATCCTGAGTACCATTTGCTCCCGAGCTACGGGAAACCAACTTCTTCCCTGAATATCATATATTTAACGGGTCATCCCCGACCACGTTACATATTGGTGGAGGCGCCGAAGCTCTTTAGTAGTTAAGGTACAAATATTTGTGGTTGGTTCAGATTTTTGTTTATTATTAATTATTAAGTTATATTAGTTAAGGTAAAAAGAAAAAGGGAAAAAAGAGTATAAGAGATTAAGAAAATTAAGAGAGTAGTCGGGTTAAGTATAATTGAGTTTTTTTTTTTTGTTGTTGTTTTTGGTTTATTATTAAGTAAAGATTCATGAGGTTATAAGTATTAAGAAATATTAGTTATTAAGTTATATTAGTTAAGGTAAAAAGAAAGAAGAGAATAAGAGATTAAGAAAATTAAGAGAATAGTTGGGTTAAGTATAATTGAGTTTTTTTTTTGTTGTTGTTGTTTTTGGTTTATTATTAAGTAAAAATGCATGAGATTATAAGTATTAAGAATTAGGATTAATGGAATAAGTGTGTAATGTTAGTAGAAAAATATTTTATACAATAAAAATATAAATTATTTGAATTTTTTTTGTTTCTGTTGGAAATTTACGAGATTGTAAGCATTAGAAAAAAACGTATAAGGAAATAAATGAGCAACGTTGTTGAAAGATATATACATTAAGGAGCATATAATACATAGGGCAAGTAAGAAAACATAAGTGTAAAAGCATAGTTATATAAATAATAGGATAAGACATTCTATTGTAGGTAAACTTAAACAACGTTTCAATAAATAAAAGTAATTAATGGACAAAAATTTTTTACATAAAACAAAAGTTAAGTAACGATTTGACAATAGATCGTATAGCTCTAAAGGTCAAAAATAATAATTATAACTCAGGCGAACAGAGCATATAATAAAATTTAAAACGGTTTAAACTTTAAAGGGAACTATAAAAAATAAATTAAATAAAAAAAATGCCCTTTAATCAATTAATGCACGAACCTGATATATTCTCGGGAAAAGAAAACGAAGACATCGATAAATTCATAAAAAAGTTTGAACTTATATTAGTCGTAAACGAGTGGGATGATAAAAACAAATTAATTATTTTACAATTATGCCTAAAAGACTCAGCAGAAGAATTTGTTGAACAATTAAAATTAAAAAACGAAAATATACATGGAACGAAGTCAAAAATGAATTAATAACAGAGTTTACAATAGTAGGAAATAAACATTTATTAAGAGCAAAATTACAAAACCTTAAACTAATGAAAGGGGAAACATACAAAGAGTTTATAATTAACATAACAGGAATATGTTATAAAATAAATAAGAATATGACGGAAGAGGAAATATGTGAATATATATTAAAAGGATTGCCTAAAGAAACTTTTCAATTAATAAGGTTAACCGATAATACATCAATCGCAAGCATTAAAAAAACTTTAGAGAAACTTGAAGCGACAAATCTATTAAGATTGGACGATAAGATAAATGGCGAGGTAGAGAAATTAACAAAAGAAATAGAGCTATTAAAAAACCATATAAGTCAAATAAAGATTGGACAGGCTCAAAATAGAAACAATAATTTTCAGAACGTAGGGGGAGCTAATTTTAATAATTGTGCCATGCTTTATAATAGAAATCAACCATACCAACCACCTATATTTAATAATCCAGATCAATTTTTTCAAAATATATAAATAAATCATTTTCCAAGATTTCAAGCTCAGGATCCATATTTTCTAAGACATTATCTAATACTATGTCGTCTAATAAGTGAAAGAAATGTTTATAGAAACTAAATTAATTTCATTTTTTTAAATTAATTTTTTACCTTGCATATTTTCATCGTTATCACATTTAATTAAGTCAACCATTTTCACAAAGTTCCTAGCATTGTCTGTTGTTATTGTGTAAATTTGGTTTTTTTTTAATATTAAAATTTGCAAGAACTTCATAAACCTTAAAATGTAATATAATATATTTTATTATTTAATATTAAGTATATAAAAAAATTAAAAAAATTAAATTTTAATTTTCAATAATTTCAAATTTTCAATTTTAAGTGGACCTAGTTGGACTAGTTAAACTTTGGTTTAAAATTACAAGTTTTCAAATAGTATTTAGTCAAATAAAACAATTTTAATAGTAATTAAAAATTAAATATTGTCAATAAGTATTCTAAGATTCTAGTTACTCTTACTTTTTCTTTGAGATAAGCTGCTGAATGCTCTGTTAATTCAATCATGGCCAATGTTTTTAATTCAGCTTTAGTTGAATTGATTGATGAAAGTTGTATGTTTATTCCCAATATAGACTAATCTTTTCTGGATACGCAGTCCATTTTTAAACATACCAAACGGTTTTTGACCAATTTTTTTATTTCATCAATTATTTGGATTGCTCTTTAATTAACTTCACACCTTATGTTTCTTTTATTAGTCGTGACTTTGTTACCCATTCCTTTTAATATATTGTTAGTAATTTTGCGAAAACCAACATCTTCAAAAATGTCAAATGGCCTACCATCAAGTGTAACCATATCTGTACACGCTTCCATTAAATCGTTTGGAAACATTCGTATGTTAATGGTTTTTTTTATTGTCTCCACCATGGTTAATGTACTTTGAATTAATTGTTTTGGTATAGATAGGTTAGCTATCTCCTAAATGAAAACAATATAAAAGTACAACATTTATTATTATTTAACAGATATTAAACAATAAATCAAAAATATTTCAAAATTCTACAGTTCTATACTAATTATTAATTACAAACAGATTTCATACTATTCAGTATATGTATCATACTTATAATTTATATTGTTCAATATTAGTACAAATTAAAATATTTTGTGAATTTAATAGATATTAACTATTAAGTATTTACATAAATTATTTTCAATATTTTGTATATTTGTATATTTATATTTTAAAATTAAAATTTATAATTTAGTATTTACCTTTGTATGAATATCCACTATGTGGTCATTTGGTTCAATAGATATTTTTTGGGGTTTTTGCTTTTGAAAATGTTCATTGTAAACTTCATAATGTTTGCTTTCCAAGTGTCGTTCACAATTCTTTGCATGAGGATATATTTCACTGTTGCAAGAATCAACTTGACACACATACTTACCAGTGTTAACATTTAGTTTAAAAATTGATATACACCACTACATTTTTTTTCTAGTCATTTTAAATTATTTTTTAATATAAATGAAGTAGAAAAGTACGTACAAAACAATTTTCACTATGGAGTACGGACATAATAATATTATATAAAAAGTTTAAAAATAACACAATTCAAAATAATCAAAATAGATCTATGTTTGTTTGTCACATGTAACCAGTGTTCCCAATTATGAAAAATTGAATTCATTTTCACATTTTTTTTTTATACGGGTTATGGGTTAAAACCCGAATTTAATTTCGGTTTTGGGTGTTTCGGGTTATATATCATCAAAATCAATCGGGTTATATGGGTTTATGGTTTAATAATTTTTAAGGGTTTTTTAAGGATTTTGGCTACACGGGCTAAACAGGTGCAAAGCCTTGCTATAAAGTCGAACGGGATGATAATAATAAATAATAATATATAATAATTATTGTCCGGACTCCGGATTATACCGGTGCGCAATTATATTTACACATCGATATTATATTATTATATTATAGCGATCGCAGCGGTAGCCATATTTATAATTTAACAATATTATAGTACATCACCATCATCGCATATAGCTTACAAATTTTAGATAATGTATAAAACAATATAATATTACTTATTATAATTAATAATATAATATAATATAATATAATATTACTTATTAAATATATTAATAATGAATAATCCACTATCACGGAAAAAAAATTTTGGTTGATTCAACCAAAATACGACATTCACAGCCAAGATTTTTGGTTGCGCTCGTGACGACAATTCGTTTGATAGAAGTTGCATACTGATTTTTGTAAACAGTACATTGTATTGACAACATAGTTTTTGTTACGATAGCAATATTAAGTTAGCTTATTCTTACCTAAAAAAATTTTGTTATAGACACTATGCTTTGTAGCAGTTACTAAATTATTTTGTATCCATAATAATTAGTCTGGGAACATTCAACCGTTTGAATAGTACTTACTACTTACAGCATTTTATTCTGTAAAGCCGGAGTTATTATTAGACTAACAATGTCATTATTAATTAACGATTGCAATATTATTTAGTGCGTTTTACAGAACATTTTATTGAATTACATAATTTATGGTACTGCAGTAATGAATTGTAATATAAATAATCATTATTTTGTTACAGCTACATAATTATTTAGCTGGGATTGCTATTTAGAATAGTTATGTTGTAAGAAGTAAAATTTAAAGTATATCCCAACATTTAATAAGCCTAATATAGCCTAAAATGTTCATATTTATCTGTCGACAGGTGTTTTTATCTTATAAGTAAAATAATATACCTACAACTATAAATTAAAACAAAAATAAAATGCAAATATATTTAAAATAAAATATACATAAAATAATAAATAATAAAATATATATAAAATTCTAAAAATATATCATATAATATAAATGTTTAATTCAGTCAAACGCATTACAACTTAATACTTTAGTATAGGTTCCTAACTTTAATTAAATTACAATATAAATATAAAGGTATAATAAGTGCTTTATTTTATATGCAAATTACACATACATGGAATGAGGAGCTTATACAAAAAAAACTATATATATATACTTATAAGTTATAACATTAAATTATAAGTAAAAAATATCTTAAGTACCTATACACTAAAATATTATTATTTAACCTCTAACAGTGATATATATATTTCCATTAGGCATTATACAAATATGATTTGGAGTGTAGGACACCAAATCATTATAATAAATAAAAATACTGTCATTGATTTCTTTTTCTACTTCTAATGAATGATACTGTTCATCAAATATTGTAGCATTTAGTTTGAAACATTGTAATATAATTAATTCGTTATTACAAAGATATATTTTATTTATCATACCAAAATTTGGACCATCTAATTCACATATATCTAAAGTAAGAATCATTTTAGGAGTGTATCGTGTACCTTTAACTGATATCCATGGGCAATTTATTATTGAATCAAGTGAATTTTTTTGTATAAAATTTCTAATAGCCTGTGTATCAATGTCATCAGTAATTTCAGTACAAGGACCTAATTTTATTTCATCGCTTGAAGTTCCTTTAATAAATATGTTATTTAACTGTAATTGGTGTTTTATAGCAAGGGTTTTACATATATTACGGCGATTGCTAGAAGTATTTGCTGAAATTTTAGAAATTCTATGTTTTGCTTCAAAACGCATAGACCATAGGGAAATTAATGGACCAAATTTTTCCATCATTGTATGGTAATGTACCATATAATGATACTTTGGTTTTAATTCAAACTTGCTAAATTTAATGTATAAATCATGATGCTCAGCAACAAGAGTTTGTAATAAAACACAACATTATTTTTGTAACAAAGGAGATAAGAGTAAGTCAAGAATTTTCCTCAATAAAATATAAAGTTCCCATACTGTTTCATCTCTAGGAACGAAATCTCCAATGATTAAACCTAAATATCGTGTAAGCGACATCATTTCTGATGCAGAAAGTCTTAGAGTATTTTTTTTAAGATGCTCAATATGCAAAAGGCAAGGTTTACTGCCTTTATCAGGGCTATAATCAAAACATAGCAATCTTTCATTTAAAACTTGCAAGGAAAAAAGTTTTAAATCTTGTATATAGTATAGTAATAAAAATGATAATTCATATTTACAGACCCCTACCAATAAGTTATGCATAATATCTACGCCTACTTGATCTAACACACTGAAACCTAAGACATCATGCCATACACAAGCTTCTTTCACACCACTATCAGAAACATTACCCTCAATAACATCAAGGTGATACTGTTCTAAATTTCTTAATAGATTATCATCAGCATAACACTGCTTTTTCAATTCTTTTTTCTCTATCTTACACATACGATACACATGGGTTACTGAGAAACTCTCAACAAACCCAGTTATACTATGGATTCCTAAATTATCCCCTATTATGAGGCCCAACTCAAACTTAATATTTCCATAGAAATTATCAATATCAATTCCAGTCTCTCTTAAGAAATTTAACTCATCAATGACAGGTTTAAAAATAATATTATTGCCAAATTTCTGTCGGTCTGAAGAATGAAACATAATGTTAAAAAAAATAGTATTTAAAGAAGATTGGAGATGAGGTGGTAGACATGGGATAGAAACATACACAGCACCAAGTTTATGGATTCCAGAATGATTACCTAAAGGGTTTCCAACTTCATAGTCATCAAAAAAGAAAAATTGGCAATACTATTTGGGATTAGTGGTCTTTTTGTTTTTTGCGCCAAACACTTCTCTGTGTAAAGTTCATTAAAGCTGAGTTGTAAAGTTTACATTTATTTAAATAAAGTTAAGTTTCAGATAAAATATTTTCCATTTTAAAAAAATTATAAAATACATGTCTTATTGGGATGAATTGTTGGGTGCAATTAACTGGAATCAAAGCAAAATTATTATTTTGTCTGTTTCCATTTAATTGTTCTCCAATAACATACTCTTGAGGTGGAATGTAAGTACCAAGTTTAGTATAGTATTTAAACCGTTTGTATTCTGTATTTAAATCATTAAACGGATCTTTTACAACTTCTAAAATTGAGTTAAAATGATCAAAACATTCATTAGTAATATTACCATCCAAAAGTAATTTAGATACACTACTTCTTAAAGTATGATTTATACCATCAAAAATAAGTGACATATCATCTACAATGGTTTGAACAACATTTCTTGGAACCTGAGGATTTGAATATAATTTTGATAAAAATGAGCAAACATAATCTTCTTGTATATAACAATTATTGCCACTGGTGTCTTTTTCAAAAGGTGTGTAGGATGTTTCTATACCATTATTACTACATAATATAAGTGTACTAGAGCTACAGTTGTTGTTAACTGAAGTATTACAATTATCACCAGAAGCAACTCTTGGTGATTTCACTTTTGAACACGGGTTATAATGTTTATGAGTGGCAAGATGTTTTTTAAACGAATTAATAAGGTGAAAAGTTCTATTGCAGTTGCAATGTACTCTGATACTTATATTAAATATAATATATAAATTATTACATACTGTAGCCAATAATAACCATAACACTAGGGGTATAATATATTATATGGTAAATATAATACTATATTATATTCTACATCCTTATAATTATGCTAAGGGTGGGCAGCCAAGCAAAGCAATGATCGAGTCTAGACAGCAATAATCGAGTCTAGACAACCATCAAATCAGGTCCTAAAAAGAGAAGTTGTAATTGGAAAGTATCAAGTATCATCACACGTGTGCTTTTCACCCGCTAGAGAATAATGACTATCTGGCGACATGTGTGGATGCGTAATTGTCACCCAGTAGAATATTATAGACAACGCACACTGTCGCGCGGATAACGCAGATGCGTGGGAAGAAGCGGATGTAGGAGACGCTGACCAACAGGGACTTGAAGGTACCACGGGTGTCCCTGGATAATATATAAGGGGGCCCAGATTAGGCACATTTCAGAGGTGATCCACCAGAGTTAGAGCGAGCACCTTCACGTCACTCAGTTCAATATTTATGTCTCCTAGATTTTTCACAAGTTTAATTTATTTAATTAATTGGACTTGGAATATTTTTCAATAAAAAACACTTTGAAAATATTTCAAGAGTCTTCATTTTTTACAATAAACCATCCGATACTACATTCTACTGCTTGTACGTGGCACGTTACACAGTCATTTTCGGAACAAGTATATTCAAAAAAATCGTAGTCTGGATGACATATTGTAAAATGTTTACATAATAATTGTATACTCAAAAGACATTGTTTACAAACAAAACAAGTAGACATGTTAAAATTAAATTAAGTATATAGGTACTAAATAAAAATACATAAACCTTGTGTATAAAATAAAATATAAACTAACTTTTAAGAAAATTATCGCTTGATAAATGTTTAAATTCCCAAATCAATTAACAAAGAATTTACGCACACATACTTTGTGTCCCAAGGAGTTTTAATTTTATAAAAACCTTTTTGAATAAATGACCAGATTGGTAAACTTTCGACAGGATACTGTAGATTTAATGCATGAATTCTTTTGAAACAACAATCTACTGAAGATAAAATAGAATTTAAAACATAAAATGTGTCATCTACCAGAACAAAATACTGCGAAATGTTATAGCAATTTGGTCCAACAATAATTATAAGAGGCTGTAGAGTAGTTCCTAATTGAGCATATTTTTCTTTTCTCCTAGTCACTGTATCTTGGAGTTCGGTATGGGACTTTATGTGTGTGATGAATCCATCTTTCATTTCAATCTTTGAAGGCCTCCAAGCAGTTTTTCCTCTCTTTCTTTTTGTTGTAATTGGAGAAAATAAGAAAGACAATATCAAAAATGCAGCCAAAGATGATGCTTCATCATTTTCTGGAATAATAATCAAACAAAAATGACTTAACATTGGTACCTACTTAAAAATTCTCAGTTTACTCATACCTGGTGTTAAGTTTAAGTATTCATCTATAATACTCTTCAAAAATTTATTTTTCAAATTATTAGACTGGATTCTTCCAAGTTTAAGTATTTTGCTTTTATGCAACGGAAAGTTTTCTACAAGATTGTTTTGCTTGTTAGGATATAAGAAATTAAAATCTTGAATTAACAAGGGAAAAAAAATTATAAATCAAAATTGTGTACACCTAACCAAGCAAATTATGCAATATAAGTTATAAATTAACTTACAAGATTATAACCAGCAAGTTTTTTAAGAGCTGGTAACTTTTTCATGTAATTAGAAATTGATAACAAATCTTTTGAATTTGGGTCCAATACACTTCTTAAGCGGTTTTGTCTAGTAATAGTCCCATATTTTTCAACAGTATCCCACGGATCAGATGAATTGTGAAGCCAAATTAATTGATCATCAACTAAATATTATTTTTAGTACAACTATTAACTATTACAAATAATATATAAAAAAAACTGTCAGTCCAAAATTTAAATATAGATCTAAATAGAAAATTAAATTTAAATATTTTAGCTATACCAATTTCTGTATCATTTTCTTGGCTTGAGGATAACAATGCGTTTAAGTTACATTCAATCAAAGGAGAATGTCTTGGTGTAGAAGTTATGATTCCTGCTTTTATGTATTCTCTTTTTCGATTATTGAAACAGTCTAAAAGTTTACCCTTGGCTGCCTTTTTAATATTTGCCCATATAATTAAAAATTAATAAAACTATAAATACCAAAAGTCTGTTTTAACCACTAAGATGTTAATGTAACTTATTTACCATAATTTATGTAAGGTATAAAATATGTACTGATATGTTCCTTAGGAAAAATTTGAGTTATTTCTTCAGATAATGACAACAACTTATGTGAATTAATATTTATTTCAGGGTTCTCTTGAAGCTCCTTACGAACTATTAAATTACACAGTTTTCTTCTTCCAGTGTTATTATCAAGTAATCCACAATCCTTATATGTAGCCAATAAAACTCTTCCTTCTGTGATACTCTGTAGATAGATCTTTAATCCAGAATTTTAGTAAAAGATTATATTATTAACTAAACTATTTGGTCAAATTAATGTTAAAACTTATAACTCAAAAATTGTACATCATAAAACTTTGAGCAAGAAAATAATAAGTATATTAACAAGACTGGACAAGTTAACATTTTTTTTTAGCTCGTTAAAATAAATTTATTCAACAAAGTTAAAAATAATTTAATTAAAGTTTTACAATTTTCAAATTAGTAATAAATCTGTATAAAATCTAAAAGTTGTGTTAGAAGTGTAACTTAAAAAAAAAATTGAAGTTAAGCTAGTTTTTAAAAAAGTTAAAAGTTAGATACTTACCTACTTAACTTAATGTTTAACCCATTAATGTCTAGCATTGTATATCAATATGACAAACTAGGTAATAGGTATAAGTTCAGAATAGGTATCATACAATAAACAGATTCTAGGTTTCAAAATAATTTCATAAATTATCTCTAACAATAATGAATTGAATACCTTATCTAGATTTGATGATAAACAATGAAGAGCTTCATAGTTTACATACAAAGAATCAGTTTTACTAGACTCAGATTTTGATTCTTCAACACTACTGGAGGTTAAAACATTTGAAATATCTGAATTAAATAATGATGAAAATGTACCAGAAGAAGATGGACACAATGTTTCATTTGTTATAAGACCAGTTAGATTTGAAATATCCTAAGAAAAATAAATCATACAAAATACTATTATGAAATTTTTAGTTTTATTTGATTTATAAGTGTACATAACAACTCAAGATCATAGTTACCTATAGCTGAGATATATATGTTTTCCAAAGCTTACTGTGTGATGCTCAGTAAAAAATTGTTATATTATGTACTTTTGAATGAGAATAAGAAAATTTAATTTATTTTTTAATCCCAGCTATATAATATCATAATAATAGCTATATTGTGCAACCTAATTAGTACCTAGGTATTCTAATAAAATTATTATAAATCATAATATTACATTATAATATATTTGTCTAATAAATTTTAAAGGAGCACAAAATACAACAGTAAAGTTGAACAGTAAATCGAACAAATATTGACACAATTAATTTTTTTCTTACCAATATTGTCACCTCATTTGTTACAGTTAATGCTTTTTTCCATTCTTCGAGATTGCCTTTAAATTTAGCTCTATGTCCTACCATTGGAATAATTTCTTTTATCATATCTTCTGTCAATAACGACAGAGAAGATACGTCCATATCTTGTTCTAATAGAAAATAAGCAGTAGTAATAAGCCATGCAAATATGAATCTGACAATTTTATAAGTGTGCACTATTTTAATTTACCTTTGAAAACGTCAATGTAATTAGATAAACCCCAAGCTGTAAGCATGTCGACGACATCTGAATTGTGAGTGAACAAATGAATACACATACACGTTTTGCATAGGTATTATTGTCAATTATGTTGTCTTGCCAATTATTAATGACAACTAATAAATGCCAAATGGAACTAATGGAATTGGAATATTAAATCACTTAACGGTTAGAAAGAACAAAGAATCGTAAAATGTAAAGTTCTAAAAAGTGAAAACTCGTGATCGCATATGGCAGTTACAAACACACACACACACACACACACACCACTCACTGGAAACAGTGGAAACGCGCGCGTTTATCTAATAAATACGATTTTACCGATAGCAGAGTGTTGGGTATTTCCAATCAAAACATAAATAGTTACAATCTAACAAATGTTACCACCTACGTAGAATATGGTAAAACTTATAATATTATCTCCGGTAAATATAACCAAATAAATAGTTTATGCTACTCAATTATGATTTGTACCTAATGCCTTTGTTTTGAGTAGAGTTTACAATCTATTTGGTCATAGACACATTAATTCAGCTACTTTATAATAGAACAATTTAACAAAATTATTCTTGTAAATTTAACAGAATGCTTAAATAAGAATGACATAAATAAAAATTACAATAAAATAATTTATGTTGTAGCTACATTACATTGATTTACATAACAATTTTGTTGAATACCATCTGAATATTTTTTCAGTGTATATAACAGTCGGTTAGTCGTTAGACGACTGTACAAAAGGTTTAAGGCATCATCTCCGTTTCAACCATTGATAATATTAATATCATAGATAATAGAAGAATGGATAGGCCATGTTAAAGCATACAACGCATGTGGTCGCGGTCTTTAATGTGGAAGAGAGAAAGGCCGGTCTCTCACTCTCGCAGTTGGCAATTTTGTTAGGTTATGTTCAAATATTAAAATTAAAATACTAGTAGATAACAATATTGATAATAGAAGAAACTAAAAATAACTTTTATAATTGGTCATTGATCGTAACACAGAGTAAATGAGTAAAATATCACTCTTAACTACCTTATAGTTTATATTAGTTTATACTTCTTTATGTATACTTTATAGACTTATAGTGACTAGTGTAACCTAAAAGCAGTCTTTTATTTAAGTTAGGTACTACATAAAAACCAACTTTCAATTTTAAGTTTGGTAATTTATATTGCTTACCGAACAATAATTAACAATGGTCTAAGTTTGTTGTGTCTGCTACAATACCAGCAATAATAATAAAAACGTTTCTTTTCATTTGTTAGTATACCTTTAGCTGGGCCTCCACATACAATTTCAGGTCCATGTACTATATGTTTGTCCGGGCCCTTTATAAAACTTCCAAAAATACAATTACCAAGGCCGGGCAAGTTACGACTTTTTTTAAGGTAAACATTAACTTTGAAAAAAAGTAACGGTTAATTAACTTAATTTTAACTTTAAATTCGTTACTGCTCAGCCTTGCAATTTATTATCTATATAATAATTTTTGGAATAATATTTTTTTTTTAATTATATTTTTAATTCAAATGCAATATTCATTGTTAAGACAGGACAACATCTGACAGGTCAGGTAGTAAATTATAAAAAAATCAAGATTCATAAGCTTTTCAACATTAATAATGACTTTTCTATTTATTTTTCTATTAAAATTTAAAAAATTACAAATAAATTTCAATGGGCACTTGTACTCAAGGACCATCATAACCCCTTTTGTGGGGGCCCTGGCCTTTACTATAATATATCTGATTAAACATATTTATAGTGAACATAATAAGTAATAACAATACATTTTTTTTAGTTTTCCAAAAGATTTATTTAAAAGAACCGCGTGGCTTAATGCACTTAATTTAAAAATTGATACCAAATTGGAAGAAAGTTTGTAGCGCACATTTTAGTGCTAATGATTTTATATTTAGCTATGATCGTAATATTCTCTGAACAACTGCAGTACCAACCAGGTTAAGATCCTTAGAAGATTGACATATTAAAATTGTAACTACAATATATTTTTACTTTTTAGAAATTCTAAATTGATTGAAGAACATATAGTTATGCTAAAAAAGTACAAATATGTAGCCCATGTTTAATGAATTGTGATGAGTTTGATAGTTCACCTCCATCTACTTCTAGAACACTAAGGTTTATTTTTAAAAGCTTATTAGTTACCTAGGTATATCTACTATAAGATTTTAATTGCAGTTATGAAAATGTAAATGTTGAAACTTCCCAGCCATCTCTGTTTAATCTCTGCACAGATGTAGAAGTGACAACTTCACCAAGGAAAAAAATAATTTTTAATTAAAGCCGAATAGAGGATTTAGGTAATGTAGATTTTTCAACTCCTAAAAGAAGAAAAAATAATCTTTGCTTAGTAAAAAAAACTGTGCAGAATATTCGTCATAAAAATAAAATATTGAGTCAACGAAACCAACGTCTAAAAAAAAAAGTATCTTCGCTGCTGGATATAATAACTGAGCTAAAAAATAAATTGCTAATTTCTGAGCATGCTGCTATAAATTTGGAGGTATATTTTATAAATAACAAAATAACAAATATAATTCAGGTCTTCATTTTAACAAAATATAATATTAAACTATTTTTTTTTTTTATACATATATTAGGCTATGGGCTCAGATGTATTACAGTCTATTGTAAAGAGATCTTTAGCAGGAAAAAAACAACCATTTAAAAAGGAAATAAAAGAATTTGCAGTCACGTTACAATATTATTCCCCTCCAGCTTATCTGTATGTAAGAAAAATATTTTCTAATATTCTTCCCCATCCTCGTACATTAAGGCGCTGGTATATGGTAGTAGATGGGAAGCCAGGCTTTACATCAGAAGCTTTTGAGCAAGTAAAAAAAAAAGTTAGTGTAAGTCCAGTATACTGTAATCTTGTGGTTGATGAAATGTGTGTCAAGCGACATATTGAAATTGACACACAGCAAAATATATATGGTCATGTTAACATGGGAACTGATGCCAAATATAATGAAACAGATGATATACCTGTTGCCAAAATGCATTAGTTTTTCTTATAGTTGGCTTAAATGGATACTGAAAGTTACCAATAGGATACTTTTTAATAGATGGGTTGAATGGATTGAGCTTGGAAATATTTTAAAACAAGCCATTAATCTAATAACTGAAACTGGTGCTCATTTACATTCAATTACATTTGATGGGGCTCCTGTAAACACATCTATGTGTGAATCATTGGGTACACAATTCAGTACAGGAAAATCATTTATTATTAATCCAGTTAACAAAGAAAATATTTATTGCTTTTATGACCCAGCTCATATGATCAAGTTAATTAGAAATGCTTTTGGAGACAAAAAGGTTCTTAAAAATGGTAAAGGTGGATGACATGGGAGTATGTTGTAATGTTGTAGGAAAAAGAGAAAGAAGAAGGTTATTAACTATGGACCGCGCATTCCACCCCCCTCGCCTATTGTATGTCAACTGAGTATTAACTGAGAGAGATAGAAATATCCGTTGGTAATATCATGGCAGAAAATATATTGTAATTTATTTATTCCATGTCTCTATAACAAACGTGCATAGACCATAGGTAAATTAATTTTAATTTTTAAAGCTTTATATAGTTAAAATAGTTACGCTATAGGTTGTAAATAGGTACTAATACTAAATACTAAAACAATAGTCGATGTTTAAATATTTAATTATATTAAATAATAGCTATAGACCTATAAGTATGTTTATATAATAATATGGTTTTGATTTAATTTAATACAACTGGGATGAAGTATTCCAATTATAGTTGAAATTGTAATTTGTTCAAAAACTAAATATGAACATCACCGTGTCATGTAAGTATAATTTTAATGCATAGTACCTAAATTAAATTATAAGTTCTAAATGTTTCCTAACAAACAATATATTCAACTCTAGGAGGTAAAATAATAACAAAAAATAATACTAATATTCATACATTAGTATATAATATGAGTTCCATATTGTTCAAAATAAATAATATATTATTGGTTGTATATTTTTGTTAAAATGTTTAATAATGATCCACATATTCTTTGTGAAAGGTTCTGTGGTATACCGGTATTTCAGTATACGCGGTATAACCAACTAGGTAAGTTTTACCCTCGTATTCACTAGTTAATGACACTCTCTAAAATAAATTAAAATGGCACTGTTAACTAACGAGGTACGATGGTGTGCGCTTGTCGATTCTTCGCTTCTTTATAGTGGAAACGACTCGAAGATTACCTATACTCGTGGTACGTATATCTCGGCGCTGTTTCCTATATAAAGGTAGGAACGCAAGGAAGACTTAAATGATATCCAACTCGGGTTGTCCTGGTCGGAAACACTTTTTTATTAAACTCAAAAACATAAAATAAACAATCAAAAATTCTATTAATTTAGTCCGTACTATAACCGCCGTTTCACACGTGCGATCGTCGTACCTACACTCTCGCCGACTCACTCAGCGACAGCGGGACTCCCCCTGTCCGTGCGTACGGCGGTCTTATATACGAAATTTTTCTTGTCGCCTCAGCACATTTTGCTTCACCGGCCTCTCCTGTGTTTTATTTAAAAATATTTTTCTTTATACATATTAAGTAATAATTTGGACGACTGTCTACAATATACGACAGTTCATTCATGAATAAAAAAAATAATTTACAATTTTATAAAATAAATAATATATGGTCACTGGTCAGCTTGTATAAAAAATAATTCAAATGTTAAAAAATAAACACAACCTCTAAATTTTACAAAATAAATAATAATATAAAAATACAATGTTGGTTATTGGTGTTGAAAAGTTATTAATTTTGTTAAGTGTGATCGAATTCTAGTTTTTGGTTTTATTAACACATTATTGTAATGATGTAGTCGAATGGTTAAATAATGTTTTGATATTATTTTAATTAATTGCAATAAATGATTGTTGATTGGAGACTGAGTATAAATATGGTCGGACAAACTTTTAAAATATTCATTTATATTGATATTCGA
>NW_026083433.1:0-27087 GCF_020184175.1 Aphis gossypii
GAGTTATATTTAGTTACGTGTTTTACGCACTCATAACAATTAATCATATATTTTTGGAATAAAAACATTTATTCATTCTTCATATTAAATGACAATATTTCAAACTGTTTCATGTTTTAGTTAAAACAAGGTATACTTATATTTATATATACTAGCAGACCCGCGAACTCCGTTTCGCCACCAGATTCGTTTTATGTAACATTTCGTTTGGTGATTAAAAGATAAAGAAAAAAAATTTTTTTTGTTATATATTTGAAAAGGAAAATATTTATTTCATTTCACAACAGTAATAAATTCATTTCAATTACCTACTAAAATGAAGTGTTATTTAATTGTTTCATTGTAGTGCTCTTTGGTAAACCACATTTTTGTTTTTTGGTCTGACGTTAACACAAACAAAGCGGATGGTTTCCCAACTCGTGAACACGCAACGTATAACTGTCCATGTGAAAAACAATGATTTTCCAAATTTATCCCGCAAACACTAAGCGATTGGCCTTGCGACTTATTAATTGTCATTGCGAACGCAAGGCGAACTGGGAATTGCAATCGTTTGAAGTCAAACGGAAGATCAGTCGGAATCATTGGTATTCGAGGAATACATACATTTTCACCTGCGTACTTTCCGTTAATAATGGTTGCCTCAATTAAATTCGGCATAAGTCTCTTTACCGAAAGTCGAGTACCGTTGCAAAGTCGCGGTGGATTCAAATTACGCAGTATCAAAATAACTGTACCAACTTTCAGTTGCAAGTTATGTGGTGGAAATCCTGGTATAATCCTGGATAATTTACTACATCATCGGGATTTGTTATTGAATCAACGGATTTGTATGTCACCAAATCGCCAGCAATTTTTGATTGAATGGTGAAATTCAGTGCGTGGACATCATTATTCTTTGCTGCAAGAATTGCTCGTTGACTTAACCAAGCATAATTCTTATAATTCTCACTAATGTTTGGGAAAACATTTTCAATAAGAACTAATTGAGTGTCTACAAATCGGCAAAAGTCGTTGGTAAGAGTAATTAATCCAGATGTCGCATCAACTGGGACTTTTCCATTTCCAAGATCTAACAATTGTTTGGAAAATTGTGCAGCACTTTGATCATTTTGAAGTTGAACTCTCATATTAGTGGTTAGCGATAATGTTTTTACGTTATTCCATAAAGGTGATGCCTTTAGGCAAGCATTCAATTCATCTGCAGGCGTTCCACGGGGAACTACTGGCAACGTCTGCCTGAAATCGCCTGCCAACAATATCATCAAGCCGCCAAAGATGTTGTTATTTCTCCGAAGATCCTTCAGTGTGAAGTTAAGTGCTTCAAGTGATTTCTTATGTGCCATTGTGCACTCATCCCAAACAATGAGCTTGCATTGCATTAACAATTTTCCCATTGCACTGGATCGGGAAATATTGCACGTTGGAGTATCAATTGTGTTTAAATTGAGTGGCAACTTAAGCGCAGAATGTGCAGTACGACCGCCATCTAGAAGAGTCGCCGCAATTCCAGATGATGCTAACGCCAAAGCTATGTCACATCTTGATCGAATAGTGGCCAAAATCAATGAAATGACAAATGTTTTCCCTGTTCCTCCAGGTGCATCCAGGAAGAATAGACCACCAGTATTATTGTCCACCGCTTGCATTAATGTTTTGTATACTTGTTTTTGCTGTTCATTCAGCAACGGAACATTATTTCTAACGAATTCCTGCAATGTATCAACATTGTATTGCAGCTCTCGATTTAATTCTTGGTTGAATGCATCGTGCATCGATCGATTTGGCGCAATCATTCCTACTTCAATCAGTAGCTTGTTTGCAATAGTCAAGCATTGATCCTCAATCAGAATCAATCCTTCATTGTAGATTTCATCGGTTATTTGGATGTCAGGATTATTCGTTTGAATACGCAAGCGATGCAAGATATCTTCACATATGGCGTCTTTGTATTTGTTCCATAACTGAATTGGTTGTGAAGGAAAACATGTGGTGATGATAATTGCGAACAGCGTTCGTATTTGGTACGCATTTGATGAAACAACTGAATCTGCAAGTGTTAAATCCCAATGAGAATCGTTCTCCAGCAAACCCAATAGTTGACATGCTTCTCGATATGTTTGGCATTGGTGGCCATTCACAGTTTTCAAATGCGCAAATGATTTCGGTCCACGTACATTTACTAACAGCAGTCGCAAATAAAAACATTCATCGTTTCTAGGATGAACAGTGTACATACGACCTAGTGCATCAGTTGAAAACACCTGTGGCCAGTCTGGAACTGGGGTTCCTTGTTTGCGACGTTGGAATTTCTTTGTTGATTGATTCCAAGTGTAATACTTGGGCATTTCAACGTACATCAGCGTCGCTGCGAATGGATCTGCTTCACACATTGCAAAGAAGCTAGTCAATGTTGTCGATGGTGGTCTCTCTCTCAGCTCGTGTGCCGCATTAGCCTCAGTGAAGTAAACTCTTTGGCCATTTTCCAAATGCACTGCTAAATGTACAACTGTGGGATATCTTTCATGAATTTGAAATGACAATAATCGCCACAGTGCTTCATTAGTACTGACGTATCTGCCCATTTGGAAGTTGCTGATTTCGTCATTCACATTTTCCGACGCAATACCAAACACAGCCATGTCGCTGCCTTTTGTGACGTACTTGCACAAATATTTGATTGATTTGGCCGAATGACAACTCTCAACGTTTGCATGTGTTTCGAAAATTCGTGATAGCAGCGGGCAATATGGTACAATGAATTCATTTCCGATCTCAATCTCTTGATTTTGAACTTTAACTTTGATAGTTCGACCGTTATCTTCTTTTGAACGCCGACGATAAACTGGATATCCATCGTTCCCTGTGACTGTTTCAGCAACTAACGGTCGCGGATATCGTTTTGTGCACTTTCCATCAGCCATGCAAGGCGATAATGGATTTAATGCACCGCACGGTCCATGCACCATCTGTGTCGTCACAATGTCGTGTAGACGGGGATCAGTGACTGGATCAGGAATTTCAGCTGATATGATGATGTCATCCACTTCATTTGAATGTAATTTGTTCAGCAACCAAATTAGGATATGAGCATGCGGTAGTCCACGCTTCTGCCATTCCACCGAGTACATATAACAACGTGTGTCACCAAAAACTCGATACTTAGTAAGCACATCCATCATAACCTTGAGTTTTTGCTGAAATACTCTGGCGATTATGTCATGGCGATCTTGCGGTTTTTGACCCGGTTCCAACTCGCGTTCAATTTCCGTCCACTTCGGATTGCATGTGACCGTAATAAATAAATCCGGAGTTCCATAATTTCGCACGTACGTCATAGCGTCTTGAGCGTATTCGTGCATGTGGCGTGGGCTTCCGATATAAGTTGATGGGAGAATCGTCAGTCGTCCAATATTCTGAACATCACCATCTGAATGAATAGCATCACGCAAGTGTATATAGTCCTCAGATCGTAGCTTTGGCTGATTGAATCTGATGAACGCTAAACGTTCGGTCTCGACTTTGACATACATGTCGACAGCGAATTGCTGGAATAGCCGACCGCACTTCAGAATGACATTCTCCTCATGTGTACGAATCATCATACGATACGCATAGTAATTCATTGCGCTTAGATTTTTATTATTCGTTGATACTCCTGAAAATGCAAAATTAAATGAATTGTTAATGGAAACCAATAAAAGTAATAATGGAAATAATTAGTGTGTGAATATTGTACCTGTAATTGGATCGACCATCTTCAACGTGATGTCGTATCCGTCTTGCCCTTGCCAATAAATGATTGGATATTGTAACGCATCGTACAAACGATGTGTCTCGTTTACACGATGCATGATATTGCTTCTTCGCTGAACGACAATGTCTCGTGATTTAGTTGGATCGCCAACAATAATTGCAGCAACATCATTAACGGTGGGTGCATTGAATCTTCGCACATGTTCACCTGTTGGAGTACAATCCGCTCTTATGACAAATTTGTGCGTATCCGATGGCATTCGTTCCAATGCTGTTTTGAACATATTAACCACAGCATTATTAGCGTGAAAAAATGCTTGCAACTGTTCAATAATTCGTCTCTTTAACTGTTGTGCTCCCTGTATATTGCACCGCACGTTCAGCTGATCCACCATCGACGAAATGAAATATATTTGCAGAAATTGATGCGGTTCATCTGGTGTTGGCACCATTGAACCATGCAAATGATATATTTGACCTTGTATCTGTAATTGCAAATAATCATTAAAATTTGTTCATGAATACATTGTAAATCGTGTGATGGTGTAGTGTGTGGTGTATATGAAGTTGTTATGTGTTGCAATTATGTGTTGGTTATGTGTGTTGTATCTTTTACCTTGCAAGTCGGCATGAAGCCGCCTTCTCGAATGATATTAGCTCCAAAGGAAGTCATGCGAAAGCAGTTATTGTATTCAAGGATGTGTTGAAGAAAATGGCTGGAATCGGGATCACTTCCATCAAACATGTTTTCAGTCAGTGGCTGTGGTGGTGTAAGTAATGGATCCAGTTTGACTTTTCCACTTGCGCAGCACAATCCAACCGTTTCTCTTTTGAACTTTACCGCATTGCAATATCGGCATATAGTCGTCATTCGTCCAATATCCAAATTTTCATCATCACTGTAGTTCGCAGTGGGATCATATTGGAATGCCAAGCGATTGTATGATGCCAATGATCTTCGTGTGCTCACGCGATGTCTCAATCGGTCATTTTCTCTTATTATATTTTGTCTTTCTTCTCTTAAGTTCCTTGAATAGACTTGTTGCTGGCTTGCATGTCTTGTGCGGCGGCCGATGTTCGCACGTCGTTCTCTAGGCATTTTGGACTATGGACAGAGTGTTGAATTTAACTTCAAATGCACGATCCACATAATTTACACTGAGCTTAAATGAAATTAACTGAGCAGAGAATAATGACTATCTGTCACACACTTTATCACGCACCGTTGCTATTGGTTTGAAGTACATGCTATGTATAATAGATGGCGCTGTATGTGAAAAACGATTTCCCCACTTTTCTGTTGAATTTTTCCTGAATTTTCCAGAATTTTCTTTGCTATAAACCTCACGGAGCCCAAGACCTTTCCAACGAATGCAAAACCGTGGAAATCGGTTCGTGCGTTCTGGAGTTATAGCGTCAGGGAGGAAAACCGGACTTATTTTTATATAATAGATGACTCATAATATATGAGTTTAACATTTATAAAAAAATTAAAAAATAAATATTAAAAAATCATTAAATTAAAAAATCGATCCATGTGTAACATTTTTATTTTTTAAGGTGACTATCACAATTTAATATAAGCTAATTAAATATTAGAACATGCTTACCTTTCCTGGTTTATTCTTTTTAACGGGCGATGGTGTTGGTAAAGCTGATGTGCTTGGTTCATCTTCATCGGAAAAGTGCATAATTATCAATAATTAAAAAAAATGGCGCACGGCGGAGTAAAATTGCAGGTGTGTATTACGAGTATATACAACAAGAGCGTAGTGCGTGGTTGCGATATCACGTGGCAGTCGTGTCAATCGCTGTAAATGCTAAGCGCTACGTATGTGAGTCGTTGCCGACCGCCGGGCCGAACAGTTGACGATCGTAACCGAACGGGAGAAAATGGTGGGGGATGCGCAGCGACGGACGAAAAAACGAGTACAGTCTCTCGTGGAACAGAGTATACTTAAGTTTATAATTTTAATACCTAGAAGGCACTTACTATATAGGTGCAATGGTATGTTTACGGGAGGTGATCCGAAAGATATATCATGTTTTAGATCCATACTTTGATTTTGAATGAAATTTATTTAATATTATTATTTGTATATTGTCCGGACCACCTTCTTCTGTTTTAATAGTATTATAGCCCATAGTAGTGGAGCATGCTTAATTGTAAATATCACTTTGCGTGGTATTTAAAGCTTGATAATACTACACAAACAAAATTAATAAATTATAATTTGGTCTCCATATTATGTTTTTTTTTTAATTATTTTTTTCATCATAAATCTACTCATGTCCCATATTGATAAATTATTTATAATTATTTATAATTTATAATTATAGTTTTTCACAAAATATCATAAGTTTATGCTTCAATAATTTTCAAATGCTAAACTGAATATTATGCTCTGTAAAACAATTTGTGAATCTATGTTTTTAGAAACGTCACGAGTCATATATTTTTTGAAATTGAGATGTCAGTAAAAACGTATAATATTATAGTCATATCATGTGTTTTTGAGTGAAAAAACCCGTCAAAAAATAGTTGTTGTATTATTAGTAAGTGTATGATATATTTTAATAAATACTTTTTCTTAAATTAATTTATTTTCAAAAATATTTATATTATACAGTTTTTATCAATTATCCAAAAGTTTTAAATAATTGACTCATGACGTTTTTGCAATCATCGGATTCGTATATATATATTATATATATATTATATTAGTACCTATGTCAAGAATTTCCTCATGTATGAGAATAATTTTTTTCGTTTATCAAGTTGTGTAGTGTGTATTTACATTGTACATTTTATGAATACAGCAATTAACTAAAATTAATCGCTGAAGAAAAGTCCGTTTTAAAAAAAGTTTGACAAAAAGTCCGGATTCAGTTTTTATAGTCGGACAAAAATTCTTAGCACATTATTTAGTTTCTAACAAAAACTCGGAAAATACAAAAAATTCTTTATAACTAATATTTTTTTTTCTATTTTCTTATTATGTCAAAGTCGAGACCGAACGTTTAGCGTTCATCAGATTGCAATGTGTGAAGCAGATCCATTCGCAGCGACGCTGATGTACGTTGAAATGCCCAAGTATTACACTTGGAATCAATCAACAAAGAAATTCCAACGTCGCAAACAAGGAACCCCAGTTCCAGACCGGTCACAGGTGTTTTCAACTGATGCACTAGGTCGTATGTACACTGTTCATCCTAGAAACGATGAATGTTTTTATTTGCGACTGCTGTTAGTAAATGTACGTGGACCGAAATCATTTGCGCATTTGAAAACTGTGAATGGCCACCAATGCCAAACATATCGAGAAGCATGTCAACTATTGGGTTTGCTGGAGAACGATTCTCATTGGGATTTAACACTTGCAGATTCAGTTGTTTCATCAAATGCGTACCAAATACGAACGCTGTTCGCAATTATCATCACCACATGTTTTCCTTCACAACCAATTCAGTTATGGAACAAATACAAAGACGCCATATGTGAAGATATCTTGCATCGCTTGCGTATTCAAACGAATAATCCTGACATCCAAATAACCGATGAAATCTACAATGAAGGATTGATTCTGATTGAGGATCAATGCTTGACTATTGCAAACAAGCTACTGATTGAAGTAGGAATGATTGCGCCAAATCGATCGATGCACGATGCATTCAACCAAGAATTAAATCGAGAGCTGCAATACAATGTTGATACATTGCAGGAATTCGTTAGAAATAATGTTCCGTTGCTGAATGAACAGCAAAAACAAGTATACAAAACATTAATGCAAGCGGTGGACAATAATACTGGTGGTCTATTCTTCCTGGATGCACCTGGAGGAACAGGGAAAACATTTGTCATTTCATGATTTTGGCCACTATTCGATCAAGATGTGACATAGCTTTGGCGTTAGCATCATCTGGAATTGCGGCGACTCTTCTAGATGGCGGTCGTACTGTACATTCTGCGCTTAAGTTGCCACTCAATTTAAACACAATGATACTCCAACGTGCAATATTTCCCGATCCAGTGCAATGGGAAAATTGTTAATGCAATGCAAGCTCATTGTTTGGGATGAGTGCACAATGGCACATAAGAAATCACTTGAAGCACTTAACTTCACACTGAAGGATCTTCGGAGAAATAACAACATCTTTGGCGGCTTGATGATATTGTTGGCAGGCGATTTCAGGCAGACGTTGCCAGTAGTTCCCCGTGGAACGCCTGCAGATGAATTGAATGCTTGCCTAAAGGCATCACCTTTATGGAATAACGTAAAAACATTATCGCTAACCACTAATATGAGAGTTCAACTTCAAAATGATCAAAGTGCTGCACAATTTTCCAAACAATTGTTAGATCTTGGAAATGGAAAAGTCCCAGTTGATGCGACATCTGGATTAATTACTCTTACCAACGACTTTTGCCGATTCGTAGACACTCAATTAGTTCTTATTGAAAATGTTTTCCCAAACATTAGTGAGAATTATAAGAATTATGCTTGGTTACGTCAACGAGCAATTCTTGCAGCAAAGAATAATGATGTCCACGCACTGAATTTCACCATTCAATCAAAAATTGCTGGCGATTTGGTGACATACAAATCCGTTGATTCAATAACAAATCCGATGATGTAGTAAATTATCCAACGGAGTTTTTGAACTCTCTGGAGATACCAGGATTTCCACCACATAACTTGCAACTGAAAGTTGGTACAGTTATTTTGATACTGCGTAATTTGAATCCACCGCGACTTTGCAACGGTACTCGACTTTCGGTAAAGAGACTTATGCCGAATTTAATTGAGGCAACCATTATTAACGGAAAGTACGCAGGTGAAAATGTATGTATTCCTCGAATACCAATGATTCCGACTGATCTTCCGTTTGACTTCAAACGATTGCAATTCCCAGTTCGCCTTGCGTTCGCAATGACAATTAATAAGTCGCAAGGCCAATCGCTTAGTGTTTGCGGGATAAATTTGGAAAATCATTGTTTTTCACATGGACAGTTATACGTTGCGTGTTCACGAGTTGGGAAACCATCCGCTTTGTTTGTGTTAACGTCAGACCAAAAAACAAAAAATGTTTGGTTTACCAAAGAGCACTACAATGAAACAATAAATAACACTTCATTTTAGTAGGTAATTGAAATGAATTTATTACTGTTGTGAAATGAAATAAATATTTTCCTTTTCAAATATATAACAAAAAAAATTTTTTTTCTTTATCTTTTAATCACCAAACGAAATGTTACATAAAACGAATCTGGTGGCGAAACGGAGTTCGCCGGGTCTGCTAGTGTTATTATATAAAAATTGTATAGTTGGTCAATTTACTCCAATATCAAAATTAACAGCCCACAATTGAAACTAGTGAACGAAATTTTGGTACATCGGGCGTGTGTAAGACGGAGACAACAAATGTATGGATAGCATCCTCTTAAAAAAATAACTAATTTATTTAATAAAGGAAAATGAATAAATTAGGAATTTAGTATGTATTTGAATATTAATTGTAAATGTCAAATATGTTAAGGTTGTGTCCTTACACTCTATCATATTATAATAGCGGTGCTACTAAAATTCAGGTGTTTTTATTATATATTCTTTTTGGTAACATTAATAATTTTGTTTTAGATCATTTTTTTCTTGATTCATTTACTGGATTTCTGTGATTGTGACTTGTGTTAAGGTAATTTTCAAATTAATTATTTTATAATATTATATACTCTAATTATCAGCCAATTTTGTATTTTTTTTTTTTGGTTGACAGATGTAGCAGTTGTTATTGTTTTTTTTTTAAAAAACTTTTAGTATTAAGGTTTTTTTTAGCTGTAAGTTTATTTTTATTTATTTATTTTTGTCTAATATATATATATATATATATTTTTTTCATAAAATGGGACGTCCGAGTAAACGTACACAAAATAAAAAAGAAGCAATAAAAATATCACGCGAAAACATTGTTCTTCATTTGCAAGTATTTGAAAAGGATAAATTGAGAAAACAATTAAGCCGTGCGTCTGATGATATTGTTGCTACAAATCAAAGAAAATTGTTTTATTTAAAAAGTACAATAAAACGATTGAAAGACCCAGTTTTAAAGAAAGCTAACCAGATCGCCAGTCGTAAGAACATGTTGAAACGACTGCAAGATCCGGATGTTAACCAGATCGCCAGTCGTAAGAGCATGTTGAAACGATTGCAAGATCCAGTTATAAAAAATGCAAACAAGGTTGCCAGTATGAAGAACAGATTGAAACGAATGGAAAATCCAGTTTTCAAAAAACATATCAAATTCAAAATGTTCGAAACATGAGAAAGCGAAGATTACCATCAGATAGTAGCCTATGTCAAAATGTATCTACTAAAAAGAAAACACCAAATTCAATATCTTATAAAAAACGAGAACGGCAAAAATTAAATGAAACCAGGCAGAAGGAAGATGTTTTGATATCTGAATATATTTTGAAAAGGCCTCAAGGTTTATCAGCAAAATGTTATTCGTGTCATAGATTACGTTACTCATCCAGTATCAATAAATGCAACTCTGGTATCTTCAATCGATTGGAGATGTCAATTCCAAGTGATGCCAAGAGTACTGTGACGATATAAACAAGTTGTCTTCTGCATATAAAAAAATCCAAAGTTCCTCCGCTGTACATAGGAAATGGTTATGAGTTAAACAGTGTTCCGTCTTCAGTTACGCAATTAAATCAAATAGAAAAGCAAATGGTTTCCCTTAGATTACCGTTTATGAAAATATTCAAATGTCTTCGCAGTGATGGACAGCTCAAAATCAATGGTAACGTTATAAATGTTCCAATAGATCTGACTAAGACTACATCTATTTTGCCAAGGCGTGCCGAAAATTTAGCTGCAGTTAAGATGATGAAGGTAAAATTAAAAAGAAAATCGTGCTTTAAACCACATTATCTTTATCAAAATGTCAGACCATCATAAGTAGTATCAGCATTGAATGATTTGATTAAAAAACCTCTATATAAAGATGCTGAAATAGACAAAGATTGGCTGGCGCATGTGTCAGAAACAACAAAAAGTTTGGAAAACAGCTAACGAAAGTGAAGAAACAGACGATGAAGACACAAATATTGAACCAATCAATCCGGTATCAATGGACACGATGATTGAAAACTGTGATTTTGTTTCTTTTGCACCAGGGGAAGGCATGAAACCGTTATCTA
The DNA here is from genome assembly GCF_020184175.1 of Aphis gossypii. Lineage (NCBI taxonomy): Eukaryota > Metazoa > Arthropoda > Insecta > Hemiptera > Aphididae > Aphis > Aphis gossypii. The sequence goes on from NW_026083433.1 coordinate 10,964, forward strand.
TTCTTCTTGATGACCATGCTGAGGAAAAAGCTTTTCCTGATTTATTTGGTGGGCATCCACGTACAAATAAATCACCTTTAAAAAATTACTCAAAAGTAGTATAATAATATACAGTAGAAGCCTATTATTAGAAACACGGATAATTGATACAATCACGTTATTGAAACAAAATATACCTGGACGGATCACCGTATATTAGAACATTTAAAATAAATCGAATTATTGAAACAGTACATCGGTTATTTGAATCAATTAGACGAAGGTTAGTAAACCTGTTGTTTCCGCTGCGTGTGGCTAAAACATGCGGAAAACACGTATCTCTGGTGATCTTTGAACTATGTAAATATAACCAGGTGTTTCCGCTGAGTCAAAGCTAACATTTGGCGGAAAGAACATGTTCTTCTGATCTCTGGCCTATTGCTTACAATGCAGGTGTATTACTTAAATTAATACACATTTTCTACCTGATTTAATAATATATTGTAATAAAATATAATGCAGGTGTATTGTGTTTACTACAAATCTAACAAATCGCTTATTAGAAACAATCGGTTAATTGACACATTTCACTTTGGTCCCAAAGTGTTTCTTTCTAATATTTATTTTTATTTATTTAAAATAAGCGGCTTCTACTGTACTTTTGTATAAATCACAGTCATCAAACGTGATCGGATTTGGTTTATTCGAACGCTTGTCGAACGATAATAATGGTAAACGATACGATATTATTTTCTTCCTTTATATGTTATATTCAACTCGTATTATGTGATAAATTTTTACAACACAGTTAAAATATTAATAAAGAATGTTGAACGTAAACATAGATACAAGTACCTACATAGTATTTTTTCAAACTTATGTGATTAAATGTATAATTACGTTCAACATTAATTGTATCTTTCACATTATAGATTTCAATGTTAATAATATAATCATATGAATTCATGGTTTTCATAAACATAATAAGTTTTAATAGTTGTCATTTCATTCTTTTTTTTTACGAAATATAATACATTATTTGAAATTTATACAACATTTTGTAGGTAGTAATTAAAATATAATATCTTGTAAGAATTATATTAACAATGTTCGTATATATAAAGCGTATAATTATAATAATAATAATAACCTTAAAAGTGTTTAAATATAATAGGGTTAGATAAATATGGTTTCGATTAAGAAAAAAAAAATAATAATAATAATAATAAATGTTATTTTAAACTGTGTATAATTGTTTATCGTTAAAAGAATAGTAGCGATTTTAATATTTATTTTACTATCATTATTCAACAGCGTTTTTACAATAAACTAAATAACAATATAATTAACGTTTTAAAATGTATACATCTTAGAAAAAATTGTTTTATCGTTAGTTAAAATTTTAATGATGAGATATATTCTCATCATATCTAAAACAAAAAAACTTGAATATGTTACGGGTACAGGTACGACGTCAATACTAGCAGGGAATGGGTTACTTTCTAAACAAACTCCTTTTGTTAAAAACCGACCACATAATATACATTTTGTATAATGACAATAATCTTTAAACGCTTCTATATCTTTAAATCGAACAAACTGGTATATAGAATTGTAATAAGTTTGAAAGCCGCCAGATCTTTCATCATGATAACATGCACTGCTACACCACTTTTGGGTTAAAATATTTAATATATGATCCTTTACCATGTGGCTACCACAGCGCCATTGGACCGTCGCAACGCCACCTACCGACGTTTCGCCTATAACCGGCGATATACGCGTTGTCCTCGTAGATCTACTACACTCCCGTTTTTCGTACGACTGTCGCCACACGTTTGTTCCCCGCTCGGGTTTTTCACTGGATCGCCGTGCGTATTTTTGTACATACTTTAATTTTGTAATGAACCTTTTGTTCTCGATGTTTTAATATTAATAAATGATTACGCCTTTTCGGACACTCACAATTGCATTTCTTTTTTTTTATTGCCACTGCCCACATACGTTTTATACGAGGCGAGTTACCGACGTTCCTTGCTCGCGCCAAAACCATAAATGGGTAATGCAACGTGCTCTGATACTTATATTAAATATAATATATAAATTACATTCTGTAGCCGACAATAACCACAACGCTAGGGGGCATAACAAACATCCCTATAATTATGCTAAGGGTGAGCAGTTAAGCAAGTAATGATCGAGTATAGACCAACAATTTGGGACCTAAAATGAAAGGTAAAAGATAACTAATCAAAAGGTATCATCACACGTATGCTTTCTACCCGCTAGAAATAATGGCTATATGATTGCTATTTGGTGAAATGTGTGGATGCGTAATTACCACCCGGTAGAATATACTAGGTGCGTAATTACCCACCCGGTAGAATATTATAGATACATAATTGACGCACGACATCGTTCAGATAACGCAAAGCGTGGAAGAAGCGGATGCAGGTGCAGATGACCAACAGGGACCTGAAGGTACCGCGGGAGTCCCTGGACGATATATAAGGGGGCCCAGATTAGGCACAATTCAGACGTGATCCACCAGAGTTAGAGCAAGCACCTTCACGTCACCCAGTTTAATATTTTATGTCTCCTGGACTTAGAATATTTTTCACAGTTTAATTAAATTAAATAATTGGACTTAGAATAGTTTTTAAATAAAAACACTTAGAATAAATTCGAGAGTTCATTTATTTCACAAAACCTGTCCGATTCGACATCATTCAACTGATTGTACGTGGCACGTTACAAATTTGGCGCAGTCGGTAGGATTCTTTCAAATAAGAATTCTTTGGTCGAACAATTTTATTTTTTCGAACTTAGAAAATTTTCAGGAAAAATATTTTTTTTTCCACTTCGAAAATTTTTCGAAAAAATTTAAAATATATCAACTTCAAAGAATTCACGGAGGCACATTCGGCAACGAATCACTGTTGAAGAAGACAACTGCAGAACGTCAACTTCAGCGACTCCGAAAGAGAAAGAATCAACAAGTAACACCACGGCTCAGCAATCAAGAAGAATGGAAGCATCGACTCAAACCATCGTTGTGTAAGCATAATTTTTTTCCTTAATGTAGAATAATTTTAAGCGTCTAACTCTGTTCGCGTCTCCTTTGGAATTAAAAACTCCATCGTATAAGTTACTTTTAATTGTGAAGGTGTATATATATACGAGTATATTCCCCGTGAAACATTAAATAAAATATCTTGATAAAATTAAATAAATAATTTAAAAAGGGAAAAATTTAGAATAAGCAAAAATAAAAAAATAAATTATTTAAGATAAATATCGTAAGAATAGTATAAATAAATTTATTTAAAAAATAATACAAAAAAAGAGAATATATTGTTAAATAAAAAAATTTATAATTAAGGGGAAAATATTTTATTTAGAGAAAATTATACTTGAAGAATACGGAAATAAATAATTATAGAATAAAAAAATTATTAGTGAATTATACGTCAAGGAACACGCAAGAAAAAAAAAAAGAGTTTATTTTGTGAATTAAAAAGAATATTAATTGAGAATTTTATTGAAGGCAGTTAAGACCTTATTTATTGAATTATTGGGAAGGCAAGTAATAAGTCCTTATATATATTGAATTATTTAGGCTGAAAAAGTGCCATATTTTAAAAGTTGATGAAAGGAATTAATTTGGGGCGGATTTGAGCCATATATTGAGAATTAAAAGTATTGAATTTATTTAGGCTGAAAAAGTGCCATATTTTAAAGGTTGATGAAAGGAATTAATTTGGGGCGGATTTGAGCCATATATTGAGAATTAAAAGTGTTGAATTTATTTAGGCTGAAAAAGTGCCATGTTTTAGAAGTTGATGAAAGGAATTATTTTGGGGCGGATTTGAGCCATATATATTGTGAATTAAATAATTGTGAATTTTATTGGGCCGAGAAGAGCCGTATATTGAAAAATAATTGTGAATTTTATTGGGCCGAGTAGAGCCGTATATTGAAAAATAGTTGTGAATTTTATTGGGCCAAAAAGAGCCGTATTTTGTGAAAAAATAATTGTGAATTTATTTAGGCCGGGAAGAGCCGTATTTAGCGATTTTAATAATCGGAGATTTTATTAGGCAGAAATAAGCCGTGTTATAATTAAAAGATAATTGTGAATTTTATAGGCGAGAAAGTCCTATCGTGTTGAAAAAAATTTACTTGACGTATATTGTGAATTTTAGAGAGGATAAAAAATCCTAGAGAAAAATAATAATAAAAAAAAATATAGATAGAAATAATTGGGGGAATAATAAAAATATTACGAGAATTTTATAATAAAATAATATTGATAAATATTTTTAAAGAAATTAATGTTTGATTAATAATTGGGAAAAATAATAAAAAAATTATTTTAAGAAATAAAACATATTTAATTTAAGTTATAATAAATGAATATAAAAATAAACGTATGAATAAGGAAAAAGAAGAAAATAGTTATAGTGAAAACGATAGTAATAGTTCGGAAGAGGAAACAGATACAACAAAAGAAATCGGAACTCACGTAGAGTTAGATAAAAATATTGAAGTAGATAAATTAGTAAACATAAGTATAAATACGAAAGAGGGTAGCGACTCTACACAGGGAGTTAATAAGGAAAAACACATAGGGAAAAGTTTGTTAGATACCACTGTTAAAGAAGACTCAAATAGAACAAAGATTAATAGGGTTACGTAGTACACCAAATTTAATCCATTCAGAATTAGGACCAGTAAAAAGAAAGCAAAGAACAAAAATGTCTAGTGTAAAGGCTACAATTGAGCAGGTCACTGCTATGATACCAATTTGCGCCGATGCAAAAGACGTTTGTTCATTCATACGGGCATGCGGTTATGCATGTGAGGCCGTAGATAAAGAAACTATACCCTTATTAGTGAAATTTATTAACACTAGGATTACTGGCAAAGCGTTAGAAGTATGTCGGTATAGGGAAACTAGTGATTGGGAAACCATTAAAAAAATATTACGGGGGGCTTTTGAACAGCAACTGTCACCACAAACATTACAGATAGGATTAAATTCTGTTCGTATGAAAAATGACGAAGATGTGCTAACTTATACGGGTCGCGTAGAACAATTGTATTATAATTTATGTAATGCAACTTTGGCGAATAAAACACCGGAAGAATCGAGAATTTTGAGGCAAACTTTAAAAGATCAGGCTTTAGCAATTTATATAAATGGGTTGAAAATGGATTTACAAACAATATTACGAGCTAGGAACCCAGAAACGTTAGAACTGGCAATGCAAATGGCTAGGCAGTTGGAAATCGAATTTAGTTTTAACAAAGAATTACAAAATAACGAAACTAAAGTAAATAACGGAAATAAAAATAATAACGGAGATCGTTGGTCAAATAACTATCAGGGAAATAATCTAAATGGACAGAAATTCGGTTATAAGCAAAATTATAATCGTGGTCAGAATAGACAAGGTCCTAATAATTATAACAATGTTAATCGTAATAATAATTTTAATAATTTTGGTCGCAATAATAATAATAGTAATAACTATCCGCGTAATAATAACGGTCAATATAATAATAATAATCGGAGACAGCAAAACAATCCCGGATGTTATATTTGCGGCAGAACTAATCATGTCGCTCGCGATTGTCGTGGTAATGTTACGCAAGTTGCGCGTCGGAATAATAATAATAATCCGCAACCGCAAAATAATAACGCACGACAAAATACTAATAATAATTTTAACAATAATTCGGCACCAATAACTTGTAGTTATTGCAATAAGATAGGACACGATAGTGTTAGCTGTTATAGTAGGCAACGGGATGAGCGTAATAATGCAAACCGGACGGGAAACGGTCAAGTGTCGAACGGGAACGGCGTCCGTTCGATCAACCAAATAACGGCCGTAACGGAGGAATTATCACCCAACGATGTTTCACCATCGTATCAGTAATTAATGAAAATCATGTTACATTTCAATCACCTAACTTTAAAACAAATACAGCAAATCTTCTTTTAGACACCGGTAGTGAAATCAATTTAATAAAAATAAATAAATTAACAGGCGAAACATTAGTAAACGAAAAAGAAAAAATAAATTTAAAAGGCATTAATGATAAAATAGTAACTACCATAGGCAAAATTACAATAATATTAATATTAAATAATAATAAAATAAAAACGGAATTTCATGTGGTCGATAAGGAATTTCCAATACCGCGAGATGGAATTCTAGGTCACCACTTCCTGTTACAAACTAACGCGATAATAGATGTTGCGAATAACATATTAACTATAAATGATAACACTCCGTGCGAATTAAATAAAGATAAAATATGTTACACATTAAAACCGCGAACGGAAACAATAATATCTATACCAATAGCTGATCCGATAATGGAAAATAAAAATATTTTAATACAGAAACAAGAATTAATACAGGACGTATATTGCGCTAATATAATAAACACGGTAAAGAACGGAAACACGGTGATAAGTATACTGAATATTTCTGAATTACCACAAAACATTTATGAGGACCAATTAAATAAAATATTATACGACAATGACATAGAATATAAATTACACGAAATAACTGTAGTAAATTACAATAACGATCGCGTAAATAAAATAAAAAGTTTAATACGTAGTGACCATTTAAATAACGAGGAACGTAAAACAATATTAGAAATATGCGAACATTTCTCCGATGTATTTCATTTGGAAAACGATTATTTAACATTTACTAACGCCGCGGAACACGTAATAAGATTACCCGCCAATCAACCGCCTATATATAGAAGACCATATAGATTGCCACAGGCACAGCAAAAGGAAATTGAACAACAATTAATTAAAATGGAACAAAAGATATCATAGAACGATCTATGTCACCTTTTAATGCACCTTTGTTGTTAGTAAAAAGAAATCAGATTCATCTGGTAAAGATAAATTTCGAATAGTAATTGATTTTAGGGCACTCAATGAAGTAACTTTAAATGAATTTCATCCGTTACCTAATATTACGGAAATATTAGATCAATTGGGACAATGTCAGCTTTTTACCATTTTGGATTTAGCAAATGGTTTTTATCAAATACCTTTAGCGAAGGAATCTCGCGAAATGACAGCGTTTTCGACCGGTCAAGGTCATTACCATTTTAAACGTATGACTATGGGAATGAAAACAAGTCCCGCTACATTTCAGCGATTAATGAATAACGTATTGTCGGGGATAATAGGCATTAAATGTTTAGTATATTTAGACGATATTATTATTTATGCGAAAAATTTGAGCGATCACAACAATAAGCTGATAGACGTATTCGAACGTCTACGTACCCATAATTTAAAAATACAACCAGATAAATGCGAATTTCTAAAACGCGAATGTTTATATTTGGGACACATAATTTCGGAACACGGAATAAAACCAGATCCGAAAAAGATAACATCAGTATTAGAATTTCCGGTGCCTAAAACTGTAAAGCAAATAAAATCATTTTTAGGTTTATCGGGGTACTACAGGAAATGTATACAGGGATATAGTATGTTAGCTAAACCAATGACACACTTATTAAAAAAGGATGTTAAATTTAATTGGGACGAAAATTGTCAGGTAGCTTTCGACAAATTAAAAAACGCACTCTGTGCAGAACCGATTTTACAATATCCAGATTTTACGAAACAATTTATACTTACAACCGACGCTAGTGGTAAGGCTCTAGGAGCTATACTATCCCAAGGAACGATAGGTAGCGACCTACTAATAGCGTACGCATCTAGAACTTTGAATAAAAGTGAAATGAATTACTCACTACTGAACTAGAATGTTTAGCGATTGTATACGGGGTTAAACAATTTAGGCCCTATCTTTACGGTAGAAAATTCGTGATACTCACTGACCATAGACCATTATCTTGGTTATTTAACTTAAAAGATCCGTTATCAAAGTTGGCGAGATGGCGCATACAGCTTGAGGAATACGATTACGAAATAAAATATAAACCGGGAGTACAAAATTCGAACGTAGATGCTTTAAGTAGAATGTATAGTATAAAAGAAATTAAGGACGAAAGTTATACGAGCTTTCTAGAAAAATCGGAAACAACAATAATAACGAATAGTAATGTGAAAGAGGTGAACGGTGAATTACTAGAATCACCCGCAGAATATCATATTGTATCAGAAATAGAAAAATATTATAACTTTAAATCGGGAATAAATTACGAATTAAAACGAAAATTTGGAACGAATAAAATGCTAGAATCAAATAAACAAATAGGCGACGTAGTATATTTTAATTACGAAGAAAGATACATAATATTTTTGATAACTAAAAGTAAGGAAAAGCAATTAACCACAAGTGAAAATATGCACTTTGCATTATTAAATTTAAAGTACTTTTGCATTAAAAATTCCTTGAATAAGTTAGCCATGAACCAGTTAGGAAAGAAAGACGGGTTGGACTGGACAAAAACAAGATCAATGATTAGGTATATATTTCGAAATACGGATATAGAAATAATAATCTGTACTAAATTAGAATACACTAATGAGGAAAAATTAATCATTTTCAAGCAATTTCATGACTCATTATTAGGGGGTCATGCTGGATTAAATAGAACGGTTAAGAAAATTAAACGACAATTCAGCTGGCCAGGGTTAAAACAAGAAGTAAGGGAATATATAAAAAACTGTCCGTCGTGTCAAACGAATAAAACAACTAATAGGCATCACCGTAGTCCGATGATTATAACTACGACAAGTTCTAGACCGTTTGAAAAAATATTTATGGATATAGTAGGACCTCTAATACCTACTGCAATAGGCAACACATATATATTGACTATGCAGGACGATCTAACGAAATATTCATTAGGTGTTCCGTTACCAGATCATACGGCAAACACTATCGCCCAGGCGTTTGTAGTAAATTTCGTATGTGTGCACGGTATACCTGAAACTATATTAACTGATCAAGGTACAGACTTTCTTAGTAAGATTTTCACAGAAGTGTGTAAATTACTAAAGATTAATAAAATAAATACGAGTCCTTATCATCCGCAAACTAACGGTAGCTTAGAAAGATCACATAGAACTTTAACCGAATATTTGAGACACATAAGTTCGTAATTATGGACTTCGAGTTTTCAATGGTGAACAAGACAAGCATGGTTGTCATCTACGGAGCTATATCCAATAGCTTAGACCGATTTAAGATTAGGAAACTGGAGGGACGACCTCTTTTGCTACCACTTAACGAAGAAGCTCGACCTATGGGTGAGACGGAGCTTCAGGTGGTAATAAGAGAGATAAAAAGAGTGTTCAGAGTAAAAACTGATCTGAGAGATGCTTGTCTGGACCAAATGAAGCAGAGTTTGAGTTCAACGAAAAATAACTTAACACGGGGATATATTGACAGTTATATACGTAGAGGTAATAAGGAAAATGTGATAGTAGTGTGGAACGGACATTCGGACAAAAACATTTTAAAAAGATTAGATTTAGACCATTATCCTATGCTAAACATAACGTGTTACGACAAGTATTTCAATAAAAATTTTTATATTCAGTTTGAAAAATTAGGCAATAAAGAAATAATTTTCGAAGTAGATATCGGTACATATAATAAAACAGGAAGGCTACTTAGTTTAGTAGAGACCCATGATATAATATGTAAAAAGAAACACCATACTACGTATGCGCATGATCCGAGAATGGATGTCAAATACACTAAATGTATATTTGATTATGTGATACGGAAACAGCGATATGAAAATCTAATAAAACATTTCTAAAAAAAAAATATAATATAAACAATAACAATAAAAGTAGTAATAAAACAAAAACAACGGTTACATTAATAATCAAAATACGAACGTAAAATTTCTTTTTTCAGAAATTCATAATTCTATAAATTACAAATCAACTCTACGAAATAAATAATAACCAATAATGGATAGAATGGAGCAATTAGCTTCGGCAATATCGTTTAACATAGAAACGCAATTTCATATTAATCCAACACGGGGAGAATGGCATAATTACACAGCTTGTTTTGATTTTCATATAGTTACCGCTAATGAAAATATACTCGTACCTTACGAGGATGAAACTATATTGGAAATGATTGAGGCAGCCAAAAGATTTTTGTATGATATGGCGATAGACAGAGAATTTGGTGAACCATACTGTTATGAATTAAACTATTACCTCGAAATAATACAGAATCCACGAGATATATTGAATTACAGTAGATAAATGTATGTATAGAATGAATTGATCAGGTAAAACGAAGTGGTTGGGGCTGTACGAAACACCTATCGACATAACATTTGACATATGATCGATGGGGTGGATTCTACGGCATCCCCAATGAGTAAAGAGTGATCAAGTAAACGTATTAATCAATTAGGGTTGTTGTCAATGTGGACGACGTACTTCAAATGATTAGTATGTCATTCCATGGGCAGCGAATCTTGATTGAGTAAATAAAATAAAAATAACATACAAACTGGAATAATAATAAATATATATATACACTTAGATTTAAGAAAACATACTGTACGAATAAGTTACTATTGGGATATGGAAATAAATTTGAATTATGGGGAACCTTATAGATTTTGTATTACTAATATATTATAATAAGTAAAAAAAAAAATATTATTTGTATTAATTAATTTACCATATAAGAAACTATTGTAATCAACGCATTATACTAACCACATATTTTATTGGAATTATCAAATCAATTATAATCACTATATTGTACTATTTACTAACACTATATTTTATTGTAATCACAATTATAAATTATAAGAAAACTAACCAACACATTTAAAAATATTTAATCCAACCATATAATCATTAATTATATTATAATCAAAATATTTAATCAAACTATTTAACCATTTGTAAGTGTAATCAATCCATATGTAATCAAAACTATATATACAACATATACATCATATATTCATATTATATAACGAAAATACTTTAAATGTAAAAGCATACAGAGAATTGTAATGTATGTCTTATATCAATGACTTGTAATCGATTGTTGTAAACACTATAATATTGTAATAATTTGTAATTTAACTATTTTGTACTGAACTTTGAAAGATTTCTGTCTTTGAGACATAAACCTTTTTTTTCGTGGGGAGGTGCAACGTGCTCTGATACTTATATTAAATATAATATATAAATTACATTCTGTAGCCGACAATAACCACAACGCTAGGGGGCATAACAAACATCCCTATAATTATGCTAAGGGTGAGCAGTTAAGCAAGTAATGATCGGGTATAGACCAACAATTTGGGACCTAAAATGAAAGGTAAAAGATAACTAATCAAAAGGTATCATCACACGTATGCTTTCTACCCGCTAGAAATAATGGCTATATGATTGCTATTTGGTGAAATGTGTGGATGCGTAATTACCACCCGGTAGAATATACTAGGTGCGTAATTACCCACCCGGTAGAATATTATAGATACATAATTGACGCACGACATCGTTCAGATAACGCAAAGCGTGGGAAGAAGCGGATGCAGGTGCAGATGACCAACAGGGACCTGAAGGTACCGCGGGAGTCCCTGGACGATATATAAGGGGGCCCAGATTAGGCACAATTCAGACGTGATCCACCAGAGTTAGAGCAAGCACCTTCACGTCACCCAGTTTAATATTTTATGTCTCCTGGACTTAGAATATTTTTCACAGTTTAATTAAATTAAATAATTGGACTTAGAATAGTTTTTAAATAAAAACACTTAGAATAAATTCGAGAGTTCATTTATTTCACAAAACCTGTCCGATTCGACATCATTCAACTGATTGTACGTGGCACGTTACAGGTGCAGATAACAATTCAGAAGTGGGAAATATTGCTACCTAACGGGGAAAAGTGCGACCTCGTCCGTAGCAAACGCCGAAAACGGTTGTGGTACCGTCGTAAGTGCGTTTCGTGAACGCGTTAAATTTGTGTGTATGAGTTTTGTTCGTTCCGAAAGATTTTTTTTTTTGTTGTTTCTCGCATTATAAGAAAAACGTGGTTTGTGCGACATTTTTTTTTTTGAGTTCGAACATAACCTCAAAATTTGGTGAGATAAACGATAACCATATTGAACTTTGTGGACCTTGGTAACTGCGGTTAAATTATCTCTTATCATCTTATCATAACGGAGGTAAACAAATAAGCGATATGGGGAATGAAACTGGTATAAATTAAAACAACGGTTTGCCTGTCCAGGGTGATATGGCCGATTTGGTGCGCGTCATGCTCGAACAGAACCGACTGCGAGAGCAACAGATGAAGCAAATAATAACTAAGTTAATGAGCAACCAGAAAACGACAACACCGATGATGCTACCGAATCTGACGAAGACTATACCAGTGTTTAATGGCGAAACAGGTGATACTGACGTAGCTGCGGAGTGGTTGAATGCGTTGAAAACCGCCGCACAGTTAAACGGTTGGCCTGATGAGAGCACGTTGGAAGCGGGACGTTCTTATTTAGAAGGAGCAGCGAGGAACTGGTATCTCAGTCACATGGGTGAGCTTGACACTTTTGAAAAATTTTCTAAATCATTTGAAGCTATGTTCATGGCACCAGAAGGAGTAACAGAAACATGGAAGAGAATGTACGAGCGTGTTCAACAAAAGAATGAAACAGTCTTCGCTTATTTCTACGATAAGGTACAAATGTGTCGCCGGCTGAAATTAACAGGATGCAACTACGAGTATTCCAATTAAGAAAGAGTTTCGTAAAACTAATGATGGACCTCGGTGTTACAATTGTCAACTGACCGGACATATTGCAAGGGATTGTACGCAACCACGACGACCACTTAAATGTACTAAGTGTAAATTGGAGGGACATACAGCTAAATATTGTCAATTGAACAATACACCGGATGTGAGTTTAGTGAGTGGTCAGAATAATAGTAAATTCATGTACTACATGAAAGAAGAACGTATCAACGGCAACAAGAAAACTGTGCGAGGTCTAGTAGATACTGGTAGTGCTTTTACTATTATAACGAAGAGTATTGCAAAATCCTACGGTCTTCAGGTGCAACCTAAAACAGTAAACATGTACGTCTACGGAAATGCTCAGTCAATAGCAAGTTGTGGCGAAACACAAGCGACCATACATGTTGATGAAGTGAGTGAACACATCACATTGGTGGTAGTTGACGACCAAGTTCAACAATATGACATGATAATTGGACGTTCCTTTACAGACTGCGAAAATGTCACATTTATCAAAACAACAGATCAATTACAGTTTGCCTATGGTATGATGATGCCATATCAGGAGGGCGGCATCCCATATGACTCTGCTGGAAAACAAACAGTGCGAGTAGTCTGCGAAAACGAAAATATACCAGCTAACAGTATGAAAATAATAAAGGTAAACACTGGTGGTGACCATGATGTAGAGATAATGCTCATCAACGACGAAGACACTGAGATAAGACTGAATAAGGATCAATCAGTAGGAGTTATCCGAGGAGGTCAGAAGTCTATTGAAAACAACCAAGATATGATGTCACCCATAACTACGGAGATGGTGAAGTATGGTTCGACATTTTCCAAGGATGAAGTAGTCAGATTAGTGCAGTTGTTAAACCAATACCGTGAGTGTTTCGCATTTAATTTAAATGAACTCGGGTGTACCGATGTCCTTGCTATGGATATTGTGGACGATGGAAAACCAGTAACGAGCAAACCATATCGAGCCAGCGCATCAGAACGGGAAACAATCAGTCGCATAGTACAATAGTGGAAGGAAGCAGGCATTGTCACCAAAACAAAATCAACTTATGCATCACCTGTACTGCTAGTAACAAAGAAAGATGGTGACGCGAGACTCGTGGTTGACTATAGAAAATTGAATGGTCAAACGGTAAGAAAAGTCTTCCCTACTCCTAACCTATATGAGCACCTGGAAACGTTACACGGAGCAACGTTGTTTACAACACTTGACCTTGCTTCCGGTTACCTACAAAATTTAAACAAATATTTTGATTTTATATAAATTAGGTATATTAATTTAATATCTTTATTAGTAAAGGAAATACAAGCCCAAAAATCATATCAACTTATTTTTATAATTTTAATTTACTTTTGATAAAAATAATAATACAATATACATTTTTTCAATAAAAGTAATTTGTGTTAAATTGTTGATAAATGTAAAACTTTTACTTAAACTTGAACAATAACAAACATTATTATTATTATATATTATATTATATATTATTATTATTTATTATTATAATATGTAAGCTATAAAGAATTTCACTATATTTTATTTATTCATACCCCAAATTCTAAAATGTGTAAAAAATTGATTCTTGGCTATGAGAATAAATAAAGTCTAAAATGTATAGTGGTCTGTGACGTATCGAAAGTTCTCGAAGTAGTTCACAGTGTCAAAAAAAATAAACCACTGATTTAAATATGTTTCAAAATAGTATAGACATAGTAATTTGTATTTTATACTCAGTTCATTCATTTTACTAATTTTAATCTCAAAATATTATCCAATAAGATATATTTGTGTGACATTGTCACTGATGTCACGATAAGTACACACTGTTAAGCATTATACGTACTTTTTTTTGTATAATATGTAAATAAAAAACAATGGTCATCTTTTAAAATTATATAGATTACTTTTTCCTGTATTGTCTACATACTTCTTTTGGTATTATAAATATTATTCACATATCATACAATCATTAAGTTATTATGTGTTTATTTTAATAAATACACATCAAAGTTTCTTTCTATACAGCCATTTTTTTATGTACTGAAATACAATTGTACACTTGTACTGTAATGAAATAATGAAACTACAAAATATAAAATATCAATGCCCCAATGCACATTTAATTTATTACTAATTGTTATTATGAATAATTTAAAAATTATTGATGTAATTTTCATGAAATTAAATAAATTTTATAATAAAAATAAATTAAACAAGCATTATTTAGGGAGTTTTATTTAAATGTAATATGTATGTATTATCTCATCAAGATGATAAAACTAAAAATATATTTATTATCTTATGTAGATACCTAATTATTTTATTTTTATGATCTTAACTCTATTCATATTTCATATGCTAAACAAAATACCAACATTCAAAATTTGTGGACCTTAAATGATTTATAATTTATTAACAATATCAACTTTGACATTATATACAGTAGAACCCGTTTAAGACGCTCTCGCTTAAGACGATTTCCCTGCTAATACGCTCATTTTTACGAGTCCCTTGATTTTGACAACGTTTAATATAGAATTAACTCTGGATAATACGCTCTATGTTCCCGGATAAGACGCTCGCCTTGTCAGTTATATTAATATAAAAATACATCGTATATACGTATCACTAATAATAACTATAACTATAACGATAACGAATAATGTGTACGTGTTAGTAGTAGTGGTTTTCGGACGATAAATATTGACGATTAGATAAGACACACTACACAGTACACAAGGCTATTCACGTAATCGGAATATAATCGGATATGGCCCCAGTTAACAAAAGTTAGTGGTTGTATAAAGACGTATAGTAAAGTGTAATTTATTTTATTCTCTTTAAGTGTAAATTGTTCGAGTTAATTTTTTAATTATGGCTGATCGTGGAGGAATTAAACGAAAAGCTCTTTCTGTTACTGACAAGTTGAACATTTTAAAAATGTACGATGAAAAAAGTGTCAACAAAAATCAAAAAGAAATTGCAAAAGAAATGGATTTACCTGCATCGACCTTACGTACAATTTTGGCAAACAGAAGTAAAATTGAGAGCAGTGCAATGACTGGTAGTTGTAAACGACAAAAAATAAAACATGGCAAATTCGATGAACTAGAACATATTTTGTTGGAGTGGTTTAACCAAGCACGTACTTTAAATTTACCTGTGAATGGTAACATTGTCACCGAAAAAGCACATGAAATTGCTAAACGGCTTAATATTGATGAATTTTCTGGATCTGGTGGCTGGATTGATCGGTTCAAGAAAAGGCATGGTATTGTATATCGACAAATTTGTGGCGAAGCAGAGTCTGTTAATGACGCTGATATCGCTGCTTGGAGTGAAAATATTTTGCCGAATATTTTAAA
>NW_026083434.1:0-26968 GCF_020184175.1 Aphis gossypii
AAAAACTTGCTTTATGAACTTTAGTATAAATAAATTTCCACCCACTGGAAAAAATTATCTTAAGGCGCACCTCATAAATTGTAACGAATTTAATATAAATACAATGTCTGCCATTAGTAATGACAGTAAGTGTAATTGCACTTATATTTCTTCAGTATTACAAGTAAAATATCTAGGTATTACTATAGATGCTAACCTTAAATGGCAAAATCATATTATTAATACAACTAGAAAACTCAGACTGTTGTTTTATAAATTTAAAACTATTAGTAACATACTATCACCATTCACAATGAGAATGGTATTCATAGCTATGGCTCAATCAATTTATTCATACGGTATTGGGAGTTGGGGTGGTGCTTACAATATACATCTAATTTCACTTGAAACCACTATAAATTCTCTTATTAAAATATCTTTTAAAAAACCTTATAGGATGAGCACTGTATTGTTATATAAAGAATGTAATCTTTTAAATTTAAATCAATTATATAAACGGCATATATTATCGAATATGTTTTTCCTTGATGTTCAAAAATTTAAATTTAAACAACCACTGTACAAGATCTAAGCAAACCAATATGTATTTAATTCCTAAGTGTAGAACGGAATTTGGAAAAAGAAACCCCTTGAATGCTGGAATTAAGATGGCTATGGAATTAAATATTGACGTTGGTTTGTTTAGAATCTTTAGATTTTATAAGAAAATGATAAATGAAAAAAGCGGGCAAGTGAGTACCGCTCTGCTGTACATTAGGTGCCGTATGGATCATTATTATATATTATAGGAGTGTTAAATTTGAATCCAATGATAGTTATCATTGTATACGAAAAACGATTCTGAACGAAGATGATTTGTCAGCCTAGGATATAATTTCCAGTGGTTGGTGAAAAAGGTGGTTTATGTTTATGGCCTGAATACACCAAAATTTAAGTTCTTTTATAATTATTGTAAGCTAAACTTATGAAAAATCTTGTATTAAATTTTTTACTCTTAGCTACCTATACAAACATTTTTATGAATTATACCTACAAAATAATTTGCAAATATTCATAATTTTGACGAATTTTCGTCAAAATTTGAACATCAAATGCTATTAAAAAAAAAATTGTGCCTATGTATTCTTATAATTTTTTAATCACTATAAGAATAACTTATGAGGAACTTTGTATTAAATTTTCAAGTATTTTGATAGGGCCAAAAAAATTTTATCGACACTTCAAAAATATTTTTTCAGAAAAATTGAAAATTTCAGTTGTCTATAAATAGCTCAAAAAAGTCAAAATATTTTGAAATTTAAATCACGCAAAGAAAACGCGAATCTTAATAACTGGTAAAATTTTCAAGTATCTACGACTTATACTTTTTGAATAATAACAAATATCAAAAATCGTTTGAGGCTAAATTGTTATTTAACGCGGTTTTGTAAAAATTTAAATTTCAACACTCATAAAAATTTTTGTCTGAATCCGGTAGAGTTTTTTTTACAGATATTTGAAGAAAAATGTATGGAGAACCTTGTATCAAATTTTCAAAACTTAGTTATAAAAGAAAAAAAATTTATGATTTTTCAACTTCAAAATTACTTGCAAATTTTCGCGTTTTCGACAGATTTCGTAAAAACTTGAACTATAAACGCTTATAAAAAAAATTGTGACTAACGATTTTTAATTTTTTTTAGCTGCAATAAAAACAACTCATAAGAAACCTTGTATTAAATTTTCAAAACGTTTTGGTCATCCAAAAATTTTTTATCGACACTTTAAAAAAAATTTCTCAAAAAAAATGGAAAATTTCAGTGATCTATAAATAACTCAAAAAAGTCAACATTTTTTGAAAATTTAACTATATACAGATACCACTGACATTAACATTTGGTGAAAATTTCAAGTATTTTCAGTGATTAGTTTTTGAATTACAACCATAAAAAAAAATCGATTTGGTCGAAAACTGGTTTTGCGTAAAAATTGCCGTTTTTCCGTCATTTTTTTTTTGTTTTTCTCGATTTTTTTGAAAACTGTTGGAAAATGTTAACTTTTTACCTCTATAATGCACCAAGGATATTCACTTTTACATCGGAAACCACCCCCATTCTTTGAAATTGGAACATTATTTAGTCTAGTTATGCTGTACACAGACACAAAAACAAAAAAAAAAAAACACACACCATTGTAAAATCAATACATTCATCACTTCGTTCAGAATCTAAAATTAAATTACTAACATAGATAATTTTTTTAATATCTGTATTCCTGTCAAATTGTAATATTTATTATGTAATTCTAAAATATTTAAAAAATTTATATTTATGATAGCTTATTTTCACATAATCAACTATGATCGACTTATAATGTGTTAATTTAATTATTTAGTAATTGTACGAGATATTTTTAAGAACCTTGTCTCCACAACAAGCCTAGCTTACGGAGACAATCATTTATATATAATGCCAAATTATAATCTTATCTTATCTTATCTTATCTTATCTTCTTATCTTATCTTATCTTATCTTAATATATATATAAATCTCGTGTCACAATGTTTGTCCTCAATGGACTCCTAAACCACTTAACCGATTTTGATGAAATTTTTTACACCGCGTGTAATTTGGTCCAACTTAAAAGATAGGATAGTTTTTTTTCAATATGTATTATTAATAATATGTGCTCAAACAGGAATATTGAGATTTACGATAGAAATTTTTGTTTATAAATGGTTGCTATGGGGGTTATAAGATTTGAGAATAATATTTATTTATTTGTGGTTGCTATGGTAATATATAAAATTAATATAATGAATTACGGATTTTGATAACATTTGGTAACCATTTAATAATATGAATATAATATAATATAATATAATTCCTCTTATTGGTCGCAGGAAAATGTGCTTATGTAATACATTTTAGGAAAATACACCAGAAAAGTTCGGAATCTGGGTGTAAAAAAACAACAACAACTGTCACTGCAGTTGTTCAGCAAGAAAATAAACTATATTAAGGTCGCTATTGATTATGATTGAATATAATAGTTATAGACCTGATGTTATATTTTGTTAAAACCATAACAACAAAAATAAGAATTAGCGAAATAAGTCAATGGCCACAGTAAATTTAAAATTCACAGCAATAGTTAAATTTAATTAAATTAAACTTGCCAATCGCGTGAATGCACGTTGTGACTACAATAACCTTGATTATTTTTTTGCCAGACGCATCATCGGCGAGCTGGACGCTCTCATCGGATTTTAGTGCGTTAAGGTTGGGTTAGGATTATGTATTAATTGATTAATATAATCCACCGTACTATGTCAAACTTGGTATAACTTTGATATTTATTAGAGTTAAATCATACACTTACAAACAGCACTTGGTCCGCGATCTACCGCAGATAGATTGCCTACCTGATAAATGATAATATACATCAGCAGTTCAGCGAATCAGAATTTTTATTCCGGGCAACAGAAAACTTAAGATAAATCTAGAACATAATCCCCCGAATATTAAATAATGAATTGAACAAAGTTTGAGTCATATAGAGTTGGTATATTTAACGAGCAAGATAAATATTAGTTAGTAACATTATAAACATAGATCATTCTTATATTAATTATTTTGAAAATAGTGCTGGGATAATACACAATATAGTATGGTGTATCACATAGTACATCGGTATTTAAATGCAATTTTAATATAATTTTCATATCTCCGTGATAAACCATATTTATATGTTTTGTTAAATTTTCTCATACATAATAACACTAATACATGGCCTACGAAAATGCAAAAAAAACCAACTAATACGCGGGCAACGCCGTGTCGGGACAGCTTGATTATAATATATATATTTTATATACATTTTTTTACAGCAATAGACTAACATAACAAGTTATACTAAGTTTTATTGTTTTACCAACAGGCAACAATACAAAAACCACGAGATGGCATATTATTGTATTTTACCCACTGTAGTAAAAAAAAAAAATGACATAACTTAGAAACTTAAGTGTTAGAAATTATAAAATTCTTATACACATCTAGCGGGGTCCGCAATCCACCACGTGTGGATTGCCTACATGATAATATACTGCTCTCATAATCATAATAAGAGAGTCTCACGGCAACGGTAAGCAGAATGACTATAATATTATGACTTGAGTAACTCACTGACTGATAAACGTAGAACCTGAACAATGATAGATCGATGCTTACAATTTACACGGTACATTCGTAAAATCGTATCACAAATTTAGTGTGTAATAAGAAAGCATTTTACAAATTCGCATATTAAAGTGGTGCTTTCACAAGATTTTTGAGATCAAACAGTCAATGAAAATGTCTAAGTTTGAAACACCGTTAAACCGAATAGTAAATAACAAATTAATCAAAATTCGAATCTATATATATAGAATTTGCATTTTTAACGGGCAACGAAGTGCACGGGGTCAGCTAGTATATTATAAATATTTGTAATTTTACATGTGTATACATTTCTGTTTTAAATGAAACACAAATAAATAATAATATAATAACTGCTTGAACAATTTAATATTCCAACTTCACCTTAATTTTCGTGGCGATGAAGATAATCAGAATGTGGGTGAACATTTTGTGAAGAGTATCGTTGAAATAGCTGAAAACATTGAAAAATTACTACACCAACATACCAATAACCTTTACTACAGAACACAACAAGCACATAATTTATGTAAGACAAGTGTTATGTAAAAACGGTTTTTCTGTGGGAAACCATAAAGTTGCTGATCACTGTCACTTATCGGGTAAATTTCGACAAACATTTTGACAAACATTTTTCACAATTTATCGAATTACGATGCACATTTTATTGTAACTGAACTCGGTCTCGATTGAAAAGAATTTCTGTAATACCAACAGTGAAGAAAAATTCATCTCATTTTCAAAACACGTTTCCAACAACTTTTCAATACGGTTCATCGACCCATTAAGATTATGGCTTCAAGTTTATCAACACTCTCGGGAAAATTATTACACCAGGGTTCGAAAAGTGTAGAGAAACCGCTAAACACTTAATGCCGAAGACTTGCCACTTGTTACTCGTAAAGGTGTTTACCCGTATGAGTATACGGGTTGGAACAAGCTGGAGCAAACTCATTTACCAGAGAAGGCAGATTTCTACAGTACACTAACAGATACATATACAAGAAGAAATTATGACATGTAAAACTGTTTAAGTCACTTTGGATGCAAGACTTTGGGTGAATACAGTGATTTATATATCAATTGACTGTTTTATTAGTTTTTGTTGCTGACGTGTTTGAGAACTTCAGAGACCTATGTTAACCACATACTGTTTGGACCCCTCTTTTTACTATACAGCACCAGGATTCTCCTTTGATTGTATGTTAAAATATACCATAGTCAAATTAGAGTTACTCACAGAATGATATGCTGTTGATGATTGAAAGGGTAATTATAATAATTATATATAAAAAATTACATATAATAATATATAAATTTTTTTTTTATAGGAATTCGAGGCGGTTTGACACAAGCAAGTATGAGGTATGCTAAAGCTAATAATGAAAAACCCCAGTTAATATCCAACAAAGTCCAAATCATTTAATTTATCAAGATTGTAAGTATACATATACATATATTTTAATTATTTTTAATATTAATTATTTTTTTATTTTAACATTGTACAACTGTAGAAGTGTAGAGTGTACTGAGTGTAGGCTCAACTAATTTAAGAACATAACAATATAATAAAAGACAATAATAGATATTTTATTAATTACATTCTAATATTATTAATGTTTATTAGTTTTCATTGGTTATGCCTTAAGCACAATATTATAACGTTTCTATAATATATAATATTTGTATTGTAATTAAATGAACTTCTTTAGATACCAACTCGGTATAAAATTCTATAAATAGGTCATAAGAAAACGTAATTAAATATCTATACTATTATTATTTATTATTATTATTATTTTTAATTATGATTTATTTTATGCTAGTTTAGGTAAACGATAGTGAAATGAATGATCGATGGTATAATATCGATATTTTTTGATGCACCTATCCATATATTTTACTTATTTAACTCTCGTTCTTGTTCAACTAGTCAATTGTGAATAACTATTACTACGATTTCATTTTTGATTTTCATAAATTATAAGAATCACGACTAAAAATATCTATAGCCATGATAAGAATATAAAATACACGGAGTAAGAATAGAATCATTATCTTGGGTCCGTGATAAAATGTTATCTACAATCTAATTTTCGAATATTCCTAATTATAATGGACACCTTACTAGTACAATAATTTATTATACTATGCCTTTGGTACATTTTCCATTGGAACATAGGACGAAATGGAACGAGGAACGAATAGGAACGTTCGGGTGGAATCGTTCCTAATCGTTCCTCTACTGGACTCGTTCAGGAACGACCCTCACTAGTAGCTTCCAGCTTTAAATTAAACTTGATTGGATGTTAGACGCTTGTGATTAATAACTCGACTATTCTGATTTAATCGAATTAAAAAATTCAATATAGTTTTGAATGTTTTTGTATTTTTTTGGTAATACCATACGACTTTTCTATTTGCAGAAGACGAAATTTCGATAAGCCAGCCGGAGACTGTACAAGAAGTAAACGTGCTTTTTTAGCATTTGCCGCTTCGTTTGAATTTTCGGTATACTTCTACTTTACCGGACACCTTTTTTTTTGCGATTTTTATAATTGAAATCTATGTAGTTAAGTACGCTGAAAACGATGGTGAAGTCAGAATTTGGCGCTCGGACATAGTTACAAGTTATGGCACTACAAAGTTAGTAGATATTATGTTAGGTTAACCTAACCTAACGCGCAGTCAAATTTTATTATTTTTTTACATTTTCACATTTTTTAAAATGCATTTAATTTAACCCAATACCTACTTGAGGTGGGCGGTACATAGCAAGTCGAGGGATATTTTTCGATTTGTGCGGAGCGTAGCGACGAGTGCCGAAACACCGCAGTCAAATTTATGCATTTTACATTTTTACTTTTTTTTAAAAATCATTTAGCCCTTGATAACTTTACTTATAAGCTACCACTGCGCAACGGTACAATACGAAAATTTTTTATCCAAAATGGTATTTAAGAATTATTGTATAAACAGAAAACTTCAAAATAAATGATTATATATTATATATAAGAATAAATATTTTTGGACTTCACTCGTTGCCTCCGTCGTCGTCGTCGGGCCGCCGTCGTCGTCGTCATCGCCGTCATTCAAAATAAAATTTTCATTATTATTATGGTACATGTACCGTGTTTTTTGAAAAACTCAGCTGTCGGATCTAAATTGTAGATCCGACAGTGTTTGGTAAATAGTGTTTGGCCAAGTATCCCGGGAAAATTTTTTTTTCCGGCAATAATTGGACATTGATGCCTTGGCGTGTCTCCAGGAAGTCTCAATGGAATTTGAGTGCACTCCAGTTTCTGGGTCCTTGAAATGGAGGCTATGGTTGACCGTCATGTGGACATAGCCTCATTGTTTAAAGTGTTGTAAGCCTAAAATAAAATTATTTATTCAATTTATATTAATAATACTATATGCAATATTCAAGCATACCTTCCAACAATCGTAGATTATGGTTGTTCAGGGCTTAATCCACTCTTTTATGACGTTTAGTAGGGTTGTGGCGTCACGCTTTTCAACCGGGACCATGAAAACATTGCTAGTTTCCCTTTCATAGCCCCCGAATACCCACTGTCCCTCAACCCTGTGGCCTCTATGGTGTTTTCGACGCCTAAATTTCGATTCGTCGATCTCAACCGTGTAGCCATATCCTCCTAATTTTACTTTTTTGATCACCATTGCGTCATATGTGACTTCTCGGCAAAATAATGACCAATCAGTAATGACCTGATGAGATAGCCGCAATTGGGTTTTTTGACCGGAATGTACAGTTTGACCATATCGGTCTTGAACTCGGGACAGGCTGCTTTGAAGTGGGACTAGTGACCATTGCACCTCAATCCCTATGATGAATTGTGACTAAACCAGCTATTTAAGAGAATTGTGAAAAAGGGTTTAATTCGCGGGCCTATAACTTGGAAACTAAGTCCCGAGCGCCAAATTTTGATTTCACCATAATTTTTTCGTCAAAAATATGACAAGTCCCCCAAAAAAATTTGCAAAAAAAAAGGTGTCCGGTAAAGTAGAAAGTTCCGAATTTTCCTTATGAGAGCGCTTATGACCATTGCGAGATTGGACTGAAAAAAATTAAAATTGTATTGCTAAAAACTATGGAATGCATGTAACAGCTTGAAAACTATAAAGTTTTTAATGAGAAAGAAAGATAAATTGTTGTTAGAAATAAACGTTTTTAGTAAAATACTTGAAGAAAAATAAAGAATTTAAAATAAAATATTGGTTATTGTTTATCATATGGAAAATCGATTTTAAAAATATACATTAATAAAATGAAGTAGGTATATTCTATTATTACTTATATGTATATATATATATAACAGAAAAAACAAATATGATATAGACCTCAGTTATAGTTATAATACCAACGTTCTTTTGTATAACATGAAATAATAGTAACAGTAGTATAGGCTGGTGTTCGTAATGGTTTATTAAGATCTTTAGATAAATAGTATGCCTATTTATGTTTTTATTGGTATTATATATTAAATGTGTATATGTATTTTATAAAAAATAAGATATTCATGTTTTTATTTATATTATGTATATATGATCAAATATATTCATTAAATATCTGTTTGTACTTAAAATATAATAAATTAAAACTATTTATATATGTTTTAATAGCGTTATGATAATAATCGTATGGAAATATCAATATTATCATTAATATATAACTACATGAATTTATCAAAATTATTGAACAATTTTTATGAACATTTTCAACATATATATATATATCATCTAACGGGATTAACTATAATTATGGGATTTATCAGGATTTTATCTAAATTAATTATATGTTCTCCATGATTTTATACAACTTTGTATATTTTATTAATTGTTCTATTTTTTATAAAATAAAATAAGAACCTATGTTATATATATAAAGTTATGAATAATATATTTACCATCATAATCGTAAATTGTGCAGCTGGTTTAAAAATATCTTGAATTTCTCGCTTGGTTATGGTTGGTTGTTGGTGGATTAGAATATTTGAACTTGAAAATAGTATTATTTATTATTAATTTGATTATGAATATTTTATCTAATAAATTTGTAAATTTTTATTGTGAAAAAAAGTACTTACGATGTTTTTTCTTTTTTATGTCTGATGAGGTTATCTCTTCTAATATTTCTGAGCAAATACTGCATACGATTTTAGTGGGTGATCGTGTGACTTGGCATGTCTATGTAGATTTTTGATCAATGTAAAGGCTTTATCGCATACACTACACGAAAACATGATTATGTTTAAAACTGAAGAACACTAGTCGAACTCGGAAACAAGACTGTACCCTTCAACGAATATATGGGTAATGAATTATAGAAATTGTACTTTAAATAACAGTATGAAATAGTTAGGAACTCTGAATTAACACGATTTGACACTTGAACGGTAGTACATGGACTGATTTCATTTTGCTTCATGCACTACCTACTTTTTTATTCACCGACAATACTCGAATATGACTCTGCAGGTCTGTACAGGTTTGTATTTGGAACGGACTTGGTGACAGGGATACCACATCTCTCATTATGGGTTTGTTATGGACAATGTATGTTTGAAAAGGTTTAATATAATATGTGAAGCTGTTATGTGTGTGTGCGTGAGTGTGTGTGTGTGAAACATTCCTATGCATAACGTATGATGTAGCAAGGTGCTTATTCGTAAATGAATAAAATAGGTATCGATATGTTAACTATATATAATATGTTTGGTTGTTGTGTATGTGTGCGTGTGTGATGTAAGATTACTTATGTAATATGTGTGTGTACTGCGTTTAGTGTGTATGTGATGTAAATATGTTATGTGTGTGTTTGTGTGTGTGTGTGTGTGTGGTGTGTGTGTGTGTAAATAAAAGGGGAAGAAATATAATTGATTGGGAAGGGGAAAAATATTTGATGGTCAGGTGTCATATTTAGTCGAAATCAGAATATTATATATATTATTTTTCTTCAAAAGGTGGGGGTTTGAAGGAGAAGGTATAAAATATATACCGGTTACGTGTAGAATCTGGTGATGGTGTTGGGTTTATGCGTGTTGCGGGTTGCCTATATTGAGTAATTAATACAAGTTAGGTTATTATCGTTAGGTTAGATCGCATATTATCGTTCATATTAGCCACACCACATAAGTATAAGCGAATAATATTTTATGAAGATGAAAAAAATAAATTATCGAGTATGATGTACAGCGGAGAAAATATGCTAGTTATGGAAGCAAAAAATCGTGAGGGCTGCAGAGTTTTGTTGAATCGGGCAGACCTTATGCGTCTTCAATATCTTGAAAAATGTATAGTCGAGACCATCGTGCGAAAAGAAGTATTTGCCGTTCCGTTAGATATGAAACAATATGATGAGATTGTTGAGCACATAGACAAGAAATGCGCTCAACAAAAATCATCGCCGAATAATGTTCATGATATGACAATTTTCATTAAGAACATACAAGTCGATGGAGTAGTTAAATCTATACCAAACTTCAGTAATCAAATACAGATGTTTGCAGCTGAACAATTATCCGAATCTTTGCTGAACCAGAGAGCAAACAACTCACACGAGGTAATTAAAAAATATATTATACCTTAAATAACAATATTTAATAATTTTTTTTTTTTAGTTTTTTAATAAAACGAGGATTATTTCACCTATCTCATCGCTTACGCCTATGTCACCACCTGTTTTGATGTCACCGCCGCCATCACCGATTTTTGCAATAAAATTATCAGTTGATGAAAACGATGGGCCGTCATTTTTCAATGTACAACCATTATCTTAAACGGGTGACTTCGATTCCGCCGTATCGGAATTGCATTTAGTAAGACGTAAACTATTTTAATTTTGTGTTATTTGTGTAAAATAAAAAAACATTATACATGTATAAAAAAAAGTTTTTTCATTTATTAATATTAAGTTTTACAATACGACAAGATATTTATTTACAATAAAATAAAATAATTATTAATATTAAGTTTCGCAATAAAATAAATATTTACAAGGTTCTTTAATATTTATAATAAAAATAAATAAAAAATATTTACAAAATAATATTTACGAGGTTCACCATTAAATGGATTATAAGTTATAATTTGGTCATGTAATATTAAACAATAAGCTGAAGTGGAAGCAGGAAACGGTGTATCGGTGTCAATTTCAATCCTGAGGTCGACAGTTGGCCTTTTTACGTTATCGTTCTGTCTGCTCATGTCAATAATTATAATCGGATATAGATTTTTGAAATCACATCTGGACAACAGAGGTGTAACATTATCATGTCCATGGTAAGATTTTTGAAACTCGGTGTATGCGTGGTATAATGTACCAATCTTATTCTTGGTAAAGTCGCATTGGAAATCTTCATAGGGAAATACTTCAGCGTTTAAATAAACTTTCAAGTTTTTAATTTTACTATGGTCAAAAAATGACATTGATTTATTTGAGCTATTTTTCCTATCAGTTTGAAATCCAATGATAACATATCGCGGTTTTTCCAATTTGTTGGATGTTTTTACTTTCCAAGAATGCGATGTGTTTTGAGGTAGAAACGGATACTCACACAACTCCCACGATCTAAACGCACAAATTAGTGGCTTTTGATTGTTTACAACTTTCAACAATTTAATTTTTTCTTTATCACTGACTTTTACTATAGGCATTCTCTACAATATTTTTGTTATGTTTATTTTAACGTCTTTTAGTTTAGATGCATCGGTGACAACTTTATTGTTTTGTACTGTTTGATAGCATTTATAGCTATCGAAGCTCTATTTAATATAAGTTGTTGATTGCAGTTTATTAAAATACGTTTATAATCTTCGCAAAAACCAAACAAATCTTTAAGATTAATACAACCGTTAAACATATCACTTTCAATAAAATCTTTATTAACATTTTCAATGTCATTATCCCAAGCAGCGTTATGATGTGATGTAATATTCGATTTATTATAAGAGCAATATCCTTTTAATGTGGTTGTTATACCTGGATTAGCGAGTTTTTAAATCGAATGTCGTCAGTTATTTCTGCAGGTTTGGTTATTGTTCCTTCGATGTAAATATAACTCTCACACGGTAGAGTATAAGACTCTGTGTTATGTAAAGCGATACGCACTTCATCGTTATTGGAGAGGGCTGACGTAGAATAAGGTAAAAACGAGGTGAATCCAGCCGTGACATCTAAATACACATCGTCCATATTAAATAGCGTTTTTGCTGTTAGACAATGTCGAAGCCCCCTCTGTTTCAAATTTTTCTTTAGAGTTGTGTCTTGTTAGTGTTATAACACGACTAACGGTTTTACATATGTAGTCCTATATATATTATGAAATGTATCGCCATTTTATCACAAGTCTTGAATTAATAACCGTATCGATATCGGTTCTCCTCGTAGATCGACTAACTCGTTTTTTGATTTTTTTAAGTTTACTCGCATGTGCTATAGATGTAGAATTAAGAGGATAAAATACCAAATGTGTTGGAACCTCTATTATTTTATATCCCGGAGGTACATTTGGATAAAACTCGTGTATTGTATGGCACTGCTTTCCGTTGTTGAATGAACCTATAACTAGATTTGATTCGATATATGTACATTTTGCCTTAGTAATATTTACCAGCGTATCCGATTCATGATGAACGTTAGCATTATATATACGATTTGTGAAACCCAACAATTGTCCTATGTTTTTAGACATGGTAAAATCCACAGTTTCGTTACAAATCATTGAACATTTTAATGTATTATTATCTGCTCTAAGCTCAAATAATGTATCTGTATTATGTAATAATTGTTTTATTACCATTTCAATTTCTGACAACTCATAAGAGCCTGTAGGTATTGTATAGCTAACAGGTACATCATTATAAATAAAACCTATTTTATTACACTTTTCGTTTACATTAGGAATAGAATCATTTGTTTGGAACCCCAACACACAAATCTGAGCATTTTTACTGACTTCTATAGGGGGAAAAACGTCGCAAGACAATTCGCTCGATTTTCCTGTTAAAGTTATGGTATACATGATAAAAATTGTAGGCACAAGTGTCCGCAGTTTGTCGTATTGTATTTTTGATGTCTGTCGTAATTATATTCAATATTACACCCGTTGAAATAATTTTATAGTTCTAACGGCGGCGGTAAATTTCCAAAACTATCATAATATTTAACTTGTTGTCCATTTTTTTTTTATACGCTACCCAATGCGTACCTGTACCGATTTCGAGATCTAAATTAACTACGGCCGACTCACGATGCTTAATTTTCAGAGGCATCTTGTCCCTGGAAAATACACCAATGAAATGAGGTATTTTCATCATGTCAGCGTATTTTATAATCTCATAATCATACAACGCTCTATCGGGTAACGTAAAAATTAGTGTTTTGTCGTTTTTCTAGCTTTCTTTACTGACCCCCCTTTGTAAGGTGTCAAGTATAAACCTTTACCTTTGACAATTTTATAAGATCGCCCGTTGTGTGGCGTAAGATATAAACCTTTTCCTAAATGAATAGGTGTGGTTTTACCGGAATTTAAATCATTCACGACTTTTACTATGTTACCGACGCCGCCGGTAAGAGCGCCTAATGCCGATAAACCGGCAAAAAAAGGTATTAAAGGTAAAACCACCACCTTTTTAGGTATAGGTATAATTCTTGGAGTTTTAGTTTTCTTATTTTTCTTTTTTTAGCAGCTGTCAGACATGTTTTTATTAACTTGGTTATATTATTTTCATTAATTTTATTTTTGATCGATTTTTTAGCTGCCAAAGCCATTTGTTTAAAACCGCAACCAGCGCCAATCTTCCGTTTAGCCTTCATAGCTAAAGTAACCAACCAGGACGCAGCTTTTTCTTTAATACCAGTGTCTTTAGATTTAAACACTTCCAAGCTTGATTTTCTAATATTTTATCAGCTTTATGTCTATCGTTCAGCGAATTACTTTTATCGTAAGCTATATCATGAGCTCTTGCCAACTCATCTAATTTGTTAATACCTCGTTAACCACGTGCTAATCTTTCTTTTAATTTAGTACCAGGACCAGCAAATTTGTAAAAAAAAAAAAATAAAAATAAAAATAAAAATATTTATAATATATGATTTAATTATATAGCGACTTGCCTATATCCGGGGAGATGTAATTCCACAGGCAAATGATTTATAACCGAGTTAATAAGACCGGAACCTTTATTGCTGTTTCGCTTACGAACGCGAGACATCGTGTGATGCTTCAAGTTCATAGCATAGGTATTTATAGTGAAAAATGCGATTTATCGAACAAGAGAAAAATTATGTATTTTATAAAATTGATACTCCGGATACAATACAGTTTAGACATGGTGAGCTATTTCCCAACACTATACGTTCGTTGTGTGTTGGGCAATTCTGGTTGCGGTAAAACAAATTTGGTATATTTTCTACTCGTTGACGAAAACGGGTTACGATTTAAAAACGTTTACATATACTCTAAAACGTTAGAACAACCAAAATATAAATTATTGAAACGTATAATCGATGATATTGACGGTGTTAACAAAACATTTACATTTTACGAGAATGATAAGGTTATTTCACCTGAAAAGTTTTACCAAACTCTATATTCATAATGTACGATGTTTTGAGAAAATCAGCAAGTTATACGGGAATTTTTCGCACTCGGACGTCATAATAAAATAGATATATTTTATCTGGCTCAGAGTTATTCAAAAGTACCTAAACAGTTGATCCGAGATAATGCTAATTTAATAGTATTATTCAAACAAGACGAAACTAATTTAAAACATGTATACAATGAACATTGTTCGGGTGATATGACAAATACACAATTTAAGCATTTTTGCGTTACGTGCTGGAATCGTGATAGATTTGCATTCTTCGTTATTTGTAAAGATAGTGACCGTGATAACGGACGTTATCATTTTGGATTTGATATGTACGTCATTATATAAGGTGATACAAATAGAAAATATTAACATTTCAAACGCAGTCATGAAGGATAAATGTAGTATATTAGATGAGTTAGTTAAAGCTAAAGAAAATATTAAACGTAAATATATTGAATTAAAAACTGGTGAGGCAAATGTTCAACAATTATTGTCACAAACTTTCAAGCCTATCATCGACCCCTTAACTAAAATATCAGATACAAACCATCGACATCAAACGAGAAATAAAAACGAATCGAATTTTAACGAGAACTATCAACTAGAAATTGAAAATTGGTTTCACTCTGCAGATTTAGATAAAACCTATGGCCCGAAAAACTTTCAGATGGAAATATTATTAAAGGCGAAAACAAGTTAAATTTATCGAACAATCTATTCTAATTGATGGTAATAATTATCCATCAACGCCGGGTCTAATCTAGTTATTATTTTTGAAAAACCCACTTATTTATTCCGAAAACGATCTAGAAGTATATAAATCTATATTAATACAACATCGGCACATTTGACTTTAAAAAGTAAACAATCAAAAAAAACTGGTTCTAAATATAAGGATATAATACGTAAATTATTTCCCTCTGGTGGTCATCTATCTATGAAATTACAAAAAAATAACTTAGTGTATTGGATAATCCGAATGAGTTAGTCGACCGGCTAAGATTACTTTTGCTTTCGAAAGCTGCTGGTAATACAGGCGTCTCCAATGAAATAATATCGATTTTTGAAGAATTATATGAAGCTGGGATAATAAAACGAATACCTAATATCTAAACGTGAAATCGTTATTGAACTACACAAACCGTCACGAAAAATATTCGTTCGGCGCAGAGTTAACGCACATGGAAAAAATGATTTATGGCAAGCTGAATTAGTGGAAATGATACCGTATTCAAAGAAAAATAAAGGTTACAAGTATATTTTATGCGTTATAGATTGTTTTACTAAATTTGCGTGGGTTATAGCATTAAAATCGAAAACTGGGAAAGAAGTCACAAACGCGATGTCTAAAATATTAATGGATAGAGCACCGAAACTTTTACAACTCGATAACGGAAAAGAATTTTAAGTAGGTGTAAAATGGGGCTTCTGGAACCTAACTAGCCCTCTATCCAGCTGACCCGTCTAACCAGCCCTCTATCCAGCTGACCCGTCTGACCATCTAACCAGCCGCCGCCGTAGCTGAGACGCCCCCGCCGCCGCCGCCGTCCCCGCCACCCCCCCGCCCCCCCCCGCTACCATGGTTATCATATTATTGTACACGTACTATATTACCGTACACATATTACCGTACCATATTACCGTACACATACTATATTACCGTACACACACATATTAATATATATTCAACAGTTATTTCCTTTCAATAAATATATCTGTATAATCAAAACAAAATGTATATTTCATCTACCTCATCCCTCGATGACCACCATAGATCGTCACTGCGTATTGTCACACATTTAAATTAAAACGTTCATGTCTGAATACACACCTCACTAAAAAAAGAAATCCCTAACAAACAATAGTACAGGTAAGTATCCGTCTGTCTAGACTCTATTTAATTCATATAATATACCCTGGGTCCTTTAAGTCAAATGCATCCTAAGATTTCGAAAATCAGAGTTTTTCGAAATTAGTTGTATTTTTGTCGATCAACAAGCAACAGCACATTTCTACATACATTTTCTGTACATTTTTTTTTCTTTTAAATATGGATCTCATGACACGTACAAGTACCTTTATAGTTTTTTTATATGTAATACATCTAAGATTTTTTTTTTTTTTTTTTTTAGTATATGAAGTATTCCATTTTTATTAAATACTTCATTCGAAGAATTAATTAAGGTTACTTGTAAAGATTGTAGTCTAGATTCGTATGTTTAAATTGTAGGTTAAGAAAAAAAAATTTTTTAGTAAATACCATCTTGTAAAAAACTCAAGATGGTATAAGTTTATTAATAATAAGTTTATTGGTAGACCGCAATGGTTAATCGAGGACATAACCAAATACTCAAGCTTCGATATCGAATTTTTTACGTGAAATCTTCGAAGAAGCCTATCAATTACATTGCGACGATGGGCATTCCCAATGGAAGCTTCATTTATTAGATAATAGTTTAGTTTGTAATTTTTATATATTCCAAATAAATCATAACAATTGGATAGAGAAATTATTAAATAAGTGTTTTTTTTTTCGTAACTCCTCCTCCATAGGAAAAACTATTGGGAGGAGTTATTATATAAGATTTATATTTATAAGTTAAATAATTAAATATGTAAATATTAGTTTAAGTAGCATTATATTTAATTTAGATTTAAAATAGGAGAAAAATTAGAAGATAAGAAAAAATTAGAATTAGGAAAAAAGAAAAAAATTAGTTGTTTAATTTTAGATTCGTTAATATAGACTATAGTTATAAGATTTTAGATTATATCAATAAAAAAAAAGTTCCATGATAATTATGACGAGGAGGAGATATGGTGAAAAACATACAATCACATCTTAGGTGAGTTATATAAATCATATATAAAATGTGTTACAAATTAAATAATACGTCGTTGGGTTTTACGAGACTATTTGATCGAAAAACACTAGTGTATTCTTTGTTATCGAAAATGTCCTGTCCCAACCGGTCTATTCTCGACACGTGCAAGTCAGTTTCAGGAATTTTATCGATGCTCTGTTCAATACAATGATACCCAAAATAGTTAAAAATCTATAGTGATATACCTAATTCCCAAATAATATTTTACCTAACCCTGGCTTAATTTATCTTCACCACCGCAAATGCTAAGATACTTGCTCCGTTACCCGTCGATGTACGTTCAGTCTGTTCTAGACAACCATTTCGTACGTATATCTCCGCGTTTTCACACAACAGTATTAACATTTTTCCAAGTGTTCAAACACTTTATTTAAACATGTTTAAATGCGATAAGTGTCCATCGGTTTTAACGCGAAGCGTATTTGTTGACTCATAAAAAAACTCATCTCGGAATTCGATTCCAATGCACTATTTGCCTTACGATATTTAAAAACAAGTCACATCTTAATAGACACCAAAAAACACATACCGGTATACGTTTCCCGTGCACTATTTGCTCAACGACATTTAAATACAAGTCAGATCTTAATAGACACTATAAGAATGTTCATGGTACGTATTTATATAATATTATTTTTCATCATTCATTATATTAATTTATAATAATTTTTTTTCAAGATATCATTAACGTGCCTGCTCATCGTCAACCCGCCGCACGTGAAGATATACAGATAGCACCACAAATAACTGTTCCAGATATACCAGCTGGTGGTTCAAACATGTTATCTGATGACGATATTTGTATGCTTGCAATGGACGCATATGAAATGCTAGACGCTAATACAGGTATTTATATTTTATCACTCGCGACATTTTCGACAACACATTTTTAGATATTAATTAGATTTATTATTTTTTTTAAAGATTCTTACACTACAACCGATAACGAAAACGTACTTCTCTTCCGCAAAAACACTACGTCTGCTATCAAAGCTAAAAAAGCACGTTTACTTCTTGTACAGTCTCCCGGCTTTATCGAAATTTCGTCTTCTGCAAATAGAAAAGTCGTATGGTATTACGCAAAAAATATCGAAAATATTCAAAACTATATTGAATTTTTTAATTCGATTAAATCTGAATTATTCGAGTTACTAAAATCACAAGCGTCTAAACATCCGATCAAGTTCAATTTAAAGCTGGAAGCTACATACAATATTCCAAATGTTGATAATACATCAGAGAACCGTTCATTTAAGACCTCAGCTAGACCGATTTTTAATTATTAAATAACCGATTATTTCCCGTGTACGGGAAATTGTTGAAGAAGGCATTATAAAATTAATGGCTGAACAAGACGAATATTCTAGCAAGGGAAGTGGTTATACGCTACAGTGTATTGACGGAATATTATTAGGTGTTTATCAATATACTCCTATGAGCGCATCGTCTTATATTCCGTTACCTGATTTCATTGAAAGAAAAAAAGCTGTAATCAACCCGCAAAACTCAGACCAACAGTGCTTCAAGTGGGCTATTTAGCAAAACACGTTACAGGTTCAAATAAACAAATTATACAACGCACGAAGAAAAATATAATTTTTCCGGTATCACGTTCCCGACAAAATTACATCAGGTTAACATTTTCGAAAAAATAATCCTAATGTAACTGTCAATGTTTACGGACTCGAAAACATTTCCAACCACCGCAAAATTTCCAAATATGAAGTGTTCCATTGAAGGTGGTAGATGAAGAAAAACAGATCATTTCGACTTGTTACTAATAACCGATGTTGAAAATTCTCATTTTACCTACATCTCTAATTTTTCCCGACTTGTGCGATCACAGAAAACCCAACATAAAGCAAGCGCTTATTTTGTAAACGTTGCTTTACATCGTTCGAACCTCTAAATATTAATAAATACGAATTAAATGAGCGCATACGATTTGAAGAACACAAGTTAATATGCGGAACACATAAACCAATTTTACCTCGAATGCCTGCTCCTGGATCGATGTTAGAATTCGACGCATGGAAAAAAACTCAACGACATCCGATAGTTATATATGCAGATTTTGAAGCACTACTAAGAAAATTCGATGAAAAATGTGGGAACAATACAAAAGCTATTCAAAAACACGAGGCCATGAGTTATGGTTTTATGGTTAAAGCAAATAACGACGTTCCCGCAGAACTGCTTGAACAATTTAATATTCCAACTACACCTATAATGTTTCGTGGCGATGAAGATAATCAGAATGTGGGTGAACATTTTGTGAAGAGTATCGTTGAAATAGCTGAAAACATTGAAAAATTACTACAAACCAACATACCAATAACCTTTACTACAGAACAACAACAAGCACATAATTTATGTAAGACATGTAATTTATGTAAAAACGGTTTTTCTGTGGGAAACCATAAAGTTGCTGATCACTGTCACTTATCGGGTAAATTTCGACAAACATTGTTGACAAACATTTTTCACAATTTATCGAATTACGATGCACATTTTATTGTAACTGAACTCGGTCTCGATGTGAAAAGAATTTCTGTAATACCAAACAGTGAAGAAAAATTCATCTCATTTTC
This sequence comes from Aphis gossypii, assembly GCF_020184175.1. NCBI lineage: Eukaryota > Metazoa > Arthropoda > Insecta > Hemiptera > Aphididae > Aphis > Aphis gossypii. Next base: position 20,275 of record NW_026083434.1, read on the forward strand.
AAAACACGTTTCCAACAACTTTTCAATACGGTTCATCGACACATTAAGATTTATAGCTTCAAGTTTATCAACACTCTCGGAAAATTTATTAACACCAGGGTTCGAAAAGTTTAGAGAAACAGCTAAACATTTTAATACCGCAGACTTGCCACTCGTTACTCGTAAAGGTGTTTACCCTTATGAGTATACGGATGGTTGGAACAAGCTGGAGCAAACCAATTTACCAGAGAAAGTAGATTTCTACAGTACACTAACAGAATCAAATATACAAGAAGAAGATTATGAACATGCAAAAACTGTTTGGAGTCACTTTGGATGCAAGACTTTGGGTGAATACAGTGATCTATATCTGAAAATTGATGTTTTATTGTTGGCTGACGTGTTTGAGAACTTCAGAGACCTATGTTTAACCACATACTGTTTGGACCCATCTTTTTACTATACAGCACCAGGATTCTCCTTTGATTGTATGTTAAAATATACCAGAGTCAAATTAGAGTTACTCACAGAGTATGATATGCTGTTGATGATTGAAAAGGGTAATTATAATAATTATATATAAAAATTTACATTTATAATATATAATTTTTTATAGGGATTCGAGGCGGTTTGACACAAGCAAGTATGAGGTATGCTAAAGCTAATAATGAAAAGACCCCAGATTATGATCCAACAAAGTCCAAATCATGGTTAATTTATCAAGATTGTAAGTATACATATACATATATTTTAATTATTTTTAATATTAATTTATTTTTTTAGTAATAATCTATACGGTTGGGCAATGTCACAACACATGCCCTATGGTGGTTTTAAGTGGGTTGAACCTAAACTAGAAGGGCTGAATGATTTGAACGATACATCACCCATCGGACGGATATATGAAGTTGACATTACTTATCCGAAAGAACTCTATGATAAACATAACGACTTACCTTTCCTTTCTCAAAACGGTATCCCAGCTGGTTCAAAAGTTAAAAAACTCATGGCAACACTTCAGTCGAAAAAAAAATATATTTTTCATTACCGAAAGCTTCAGCAAGCTATAGCCAATGGACTCATAGTTGAAAAAGTAAATGTATAAATGTTTTTATTTTACATTTATAATATAATTTTTTTTATTTTAGGTTCATAGAGTAGTTCAGTTTAATCAATCACCATGGCTGGCTCCATACATAGCACTAAACACAGAGATGCGAAAAAAAGCAGCAAATGACTTTGAGAAAGACTTTTTCAAACTTTTAAATAATGCGGTTTTTGGGAAAACCATGGAGTCTATGCGGAAAAGAATAAAAATGGAACTGGTGTCTAGTGATCGTCGTTTACAAAAACTGATAAATCAGTCCAAACACTGTACCACATACAATGAAACTCTAAATGCAGTTGCATTAGAAAACAAAATCATTGATTTTTGTAAACCTATTTATATAGGTAATTTACATTTATTTTAAATTTTTTATTGTTATATTAATATTTTAAATTTTTTATCAGGTTTTGCAGTGCTGGAAATTTCCAAGTATTTAATGTATGACTATCACTATAACGTAATGCAGAAACATTATGATGATAAAATTGAGCTCATGTATACAGATACAGGTAAATTATTATTATTATTAAATTATTATTTTAGTTTCATTGGTATTAATTTAATTTATTATTTTAGATTCATTGGTGTACTATATTCAAACTGATGATTTTTACAATGATCTGTTGAACAATCCAAACTTGTTGAATCGAATGGACACTGCAAATCTACCCCGTGACCACCCGTGTTACATTGCTGAGAGAAAGAAGATTCCTGGGCTATTTTCTGATGAAACCGATGGACGTATTATGAGAGAGTTTTGTGCTCTCCGTGCAAAGTCCTACGCTTACATTTTAGAAGATAAGGAGAAAATCAAAGCAAAAGGAATCCGTGGACATTTTGTTAGAAACCATATGACCTTTCAAGATCATAAACGGTGTTTGTTTGGTGATACCAGTTTGGAAGTAACAACGTCAAACGTCTCTATCCGTTCATTCAAACACAAATTAAAGACCATCAAATCCGATAAATTAACTTATAACAGTTTTGATGATAAAAGGGTTATACTTGAAGACAAAGTACACACCCTAGCTCATGGACACTATTCTATAGAGTGAGTATATATGTTTGAACTTCCCGCCGCTTCCAGCGCAACATTTGGCAACCGGTCGGCGGAACAGCGCGTCGCGCGGCCCGCGGACACCGGGCTTCGGCCAAGTCGCCGCCGGCGACTAAAGTTTAGTTGTAATTTTCGTACGCTCGACTTGAGCGGACCGTGCGTGTATCGCGTCCGGCCGTTATTCCGTTATTCGGTGCCGTCGCGTGGGTGTCGCCGATATTCGCGCACATATTCTTATTTATTTATCCGTGTCGGTACATCCCAGTCGTCTGATTCCGACGGGCTATACTTCGTACCCGATACATCGTTCATTATTATTATTATTGTGTGTGTATCCGTCGTGCGACGCTACTTCAGTGCCGTGATTACGTAATTTGCATATCACGTAATCGGTCATTCGCCGCCGCCAACAGCCCCCGCTCCCCGTTCACCTGCGGGTCACCGCACCATCACAACAGCTGTTCCAGTCGCCGCCGCCGATACACCACCCCACCGCGGCGCATGTGCCGACCGGTAATCAAATTATCATTATTATTGTAAATTGTTGTTATTGCCCTATCATTATGTGATATTTATTGTTTATTATTATTTTGAGTTGCTCACGGGAAAGACGTTTTCCTGGCCAGCATATGCACATTTTTCGTGCCTTATAATATATTATTGTCATTTATATACGACGTGCTATTATTTATATTTATTGGTCACCTATCCCTACCAACGTCGAACACCACTTTCCTTTATTCTAGTGGCTGCCCAGCCAAATGCTGAGTGAATAGCTGGCAGTCCAAACAATATATATATATATATATATATATATATATATATATATATATATATATATATATTTTAATTATTTTTTAATTAATAATTTTGAATTTTATAGGGAGGAACTCGAAGCAGAACTAGATAGTTAGTTATATATTTGTAATGATTATTTCTGTATGTATAATTTTTTATACTTGTTTAATTTTTGTAAATATTTTTTCTATGTCATATTTTTGTACTTGTATATTTTACTTTAAACCATTTTCTTTGTCAATATTATAGTTAGTAGTATATATTTGTAAAGATTATTTCTGTATGTATAATTTTTTATACTTGTTTAATTTTTGTACTTGTATATTTTACTGTAAACCATTTTCTTTGTCAATATTATAGTTAGTAGTATATATTTGTAAAGATTATTTCTGTATGTATAATTTTTCCTATGTCATATTTTTGTACTTGTATATTTTACTTTAAACCATTTTCTTTGATAGTTAGTATGGTATAGAAATAAAACTCAATTTTGAAATAAAAAAATATGTTGTTTATTTGAAATAAAAAAACATGATTACAATTTTTATGAATTATTTACAAACCATTTTCTTAAAGCAAACACTTTATAAAATGTAAAATATTTAGGATTTAAGTCCTTATGAAAGATACAACAAGGTAAATTTTCTTCATCACATATTTGATCCAGTCGAGGACAACCCAAGTCTTCAATGTTGATAACTGCAACGTGTGGTATATACTCTATAAGTAATTGTTTTTTCTGTTCGCCTTTGGTGTAAATACAGTCAAACTTTAACGAATTCAATATTCTGCCAAGTTCTTCATACTCAATATCACCATAATCTATAGATAGCTGATGAAAATTTTGTAGCCACTTGTTAGTTTTTCGACGTTTATTATCTTGATTAGATTTTGAATTTTTAAAATCCAGTGTTGAGTAGCCCATGTTTCTGTGTCTACAATAGACATCTCTTTAATCATATATTTGTTATTCGCTCCAAGAATGCATTGAATGTCAATGATGCCTGTAGACATTATGGCTTGTCTTTAAAATAAGTTTCAATAGTATTGAGTTGACTATGTATAGCAGGTAATGTTTTTTTCAAATCGTTTACAGCTTCTAGAATAGTTTGTAATGTAACTTCAGCTTTTATCATATGCTCTGTTATATCTAAACACGTTAATTCCAACTTTTCTGTTTGTTCTTCTTGTAATTGAATAGATGTATGATTTTCTTCAATTAAATGTTCAATTTTATTTAATTTATCCGAATATGATTTAATCGAATGTTCAAGATTTGAATTAATTTTTTTTATTTCACCAGACTGAGAACTACCGAACACGTTCATAGTAGAAACTCAACTAAAGTTATTTTCTAGTGTCACTTATATTTATCCAACTATTATGTGTATTGTCAAACCCCAGCCACTTTACAAATATCTGTGTCCCCTTCCTACGAATAATTTTTTCGATTAAATATTCGTTTGGGTAAATTGTTTTACATATTTCCTCAGAGTAAAAACAGCCAGCAATTGGTTTTCCTGTATAATCTTGTAATTGATATGTAATAGGTATGGTTTGATTAATTTTGATAATTTTGAATATTTCCGCAGACCAACTTGGTAAATAACCTTTTGTAAATACACTTTTATATGTACTTATACGAACGTAATCACCAATTTTTAAACTATTTTTTCTGTTAATAATTTTGCGTGTTTTTATTTCAACTGATGTAGGATCTAAATCAGCTTGCGTCGGAGTCATCCTTATTGTTCTATGTTTTGTATTATTACACTCATTAATCAATGAAGGTAAAATAGAAATCCAATTGTATGAACCTCGTGCAGTAAACTCTCTAAACATTTTTACTTTTAATGTACGGTTGAAACGTTCTACAATACATGCTTTCATGGTGCTATACGTTGAATATTTGTGTATGCTATACTTTTACATCAATTTATCGAATGTTGTATTATAAAATTCTTTTCCGTTATCAAGCTGTAGTAGTTTTGGTGAACGTTTGAGTAGTATTTTCGACATTGCATTTGAAACTTCCTTAGCAGTTTTTGATTTTAATGCTATCGCCCATGCAAATTTCGTAAAACAGTCTATGACGCATAGAATATATTTGTAACCTTTATTTTTTTTCGAATATGGTATCATTTCAACCAAATCAGCTTGCCATAGATCATTTTTTCCGTATACATTAACTATACGTCTTATGTAATTTTTTCTAGCAGGTTTGTGTAGTTCAAATGCGATATCTCGCTTAGACATTTGGTATACGTTTTATGTAACCAGCTTCGCGTAATTCTTCGAAAATTGATAGTATTTCGTTGGAAACAAATGTATTGCCAGCAGCTTTTGATGCTAATAGTAGTTTTAAACGGGAAACCAATTCATTCGGATCGTTCCAATATTGAAGTGTATGTTTCTGTAATTGTACAGATAGTCCACTACCAGATGGAAATAATGTTGTGATTATATCTCTGTATTTATTACCGCCTTTTTTAATTTGTTTGCTGTTTGACATTAAATGAGCTGATGTTTGAATTAATATAGATTTATATGTTTTTAAATCGTTTTCGGTATATAATTTCGGGGCTTTTGAAAATATTAAACTACAGAGACCCTGTGTTAGCGGGTATGTAGTATCATCAACAATTATCGTATTTCCAACAAAATGATTTCTTTTTTACCTAAACGTACCGTTTTATTAGATTGTAATTTAGGACCATACGTCTTGTCTATGCTGTATGAATCTAACAATTCATCTATTTGATAAAAATGTAAATCTTCAGTGTTGTCTATAGTTTTATCCAAAGTAGATTTTTGTATTTCGTTTAACGGATCGATAGTCGGTTTAAATGTTTCTGTTACTATCGATTGAATATTGGCTTTTCCTCGTTTTAATGCAGTATATTTTCGTTTAATATTTTCTTTTGTTTTTATCAATTCTTCGAGTACTTCACTACTGGCGTCCATGATCGTGAATGAGATGTTTTTTAAAAAACGTAAGTTTATATAATAACAAACGTGTCGAAGCCGTGACGATAACGGCCATTATCGCGTTCACACTCTTTGTTTATTACGATAAAGTTGAACCTCCCCTAACGCCAACACGATGTACAGAAATCTTTAAATTCTGGATATGACATGTCACCAGAGCAATGCTCCATGTAAACATGTTTTAAATTAGTTTCATCTTGTTTAAATAAAACGATAAGGTCAGCTCTATCACGCAAAAGTTGTTTTGGTACTCTTGAATAACTCTGAGCTAGATAGCACACATCTATAAGATTATGCCTTCCCCTTGCAAAGATTGATCTACATACTCCTTGCCCCTCTGTCAAAATATCGTCTAGAATATATACAGAGTTTGGTAGGGCTTTTTCAGGTTCAATAACTTGTTCGTTTTCGTAGAACGTAAATAATTGTACTCCTTCGATATCTGATAAGATATTACTCCACATTTTATATTTCGGTTGATCCAGAGTTTTCGAATATATGTAAACGTTGTGAAATCTTATTCCATTTATATTAGTTAATAATGCAAACATTAAATTCGTTTTTCCACAGCCGGACGGACCCACAATAAGCGCACGTATCGTATTGGGTAGAAGCGGACCGTGTCTATAATTTTGAAACGAAGTAGGTGGATCTACGTTCTCAACTGTAAGCTCGGTTTCTTGTTTAATGAATTTCATTTTGATATAAATATCTATGTTGTGATGAGAATGTCATCAGTACACAATGTCACTCGCTCGAAGAAG
>NW_026083435.1:0-27087 GCF_020184175.1 Aphis gossypii
CAGCAGACAGCCTCTCCAGGTTTCCTATAAATTTAACAGAGATAGAAAAACTAAATACAAATGTAGAAATCAATATGGAGGATATTGAACTAGCACAAGCAGAAGATGAATTTTGCTCAAATATGTTAAAAACACTAAAAGGGGAAGGAGAAGAAAAATTTAAAAGAAAATCACGAAGATACTGTGAAAAAAAATATACTATATTACAAACAATGGAATAAAAATATACAGCTAAACCTACTAGTAATTCCAAGAAAATTAGTCAACATTGTACTAAAATCATATCATGAATCAATTTTTAGTGGGCATTTCGGAATAACCAAGACAATTGCAAAATTAAAACAAAAATATCATTGGAATACAATGATAAAAGACACCACAGATTTTATTAAGTCTTGTATTTCTTGTCAACTATTAAAAACACCGGTCGGTAAAACATCAGGATTGCTACAACCAATACCTATAGATTCAGGAAAACCGTTACAAAGATTAACGTTCGATTATTTAGGACCACTACCACCATCCCACGGAAAGAAATACTTAATTGTGGCAATATGCAATGCAACAAAAATGACTTTTGCAAAAGCAGTAGCAAATGCAACGGGACCGAGCAGAAACAATAAATTATCTTATGGATTTAATAACATCATACGGGGTCCCAAAATATTTTTGTAGCGACAGAGGCATACATTTTAAAAATAAAAAAGTAGAGGAAGCATGTAAAAGTTTAGGTATTGTTCAAATATTTTCTAGTGCATATCACCCACAGACGAACGGAATGACAGAACTAATGAACAAAATAATATGCAATAGTTTAACTCACTATGTTAATAAAAATCAAAAAGACTGGGTATTGTATTATAAATTAGTGGTTTTCGCATACAATACATGCCCGAGCTCAAGGCTAAAAGTAAGCCCTTTCTTTCTATTGCATGGCATTGAGGCCAACCAACCATTAGATAATAAAATTATACCCAACATTGACAATTTTAATCTAGCAAAATCATTAGAAACATTGCAAGAAATTAGGAAAGAAATACCAAATATAATACAAAAAGAACAACAAACACAAAAATTAAATTACGATAAAACGCATAAAACTGTTACCCGGTCAGAAAGTATTAATAAAATTCCAATTTCAGGAAGCAAACAAATCAAAAAAATTAGCATATAGATATAGAGGACCTTTTAAAATAATTAAAAAGATATCTGACGTAAATTATGAGATAGAACTAATATTAAATGGAAAAACAACCACGGACGTCATACACGTACAAAGAATAAAACCTTTTACAGACAGAAAAAAAACATGTTAATTTATATTAAAAAGTAAAACTATAAAAACTAATAATAACCAAATGACATAATTACATAGTTTGTTTTAGAAATATGTTTCAGTTCATGATATTGATAATAGCAAGCGCCATCGCAGAGGAAAAAATAAGCATAATAATATCCTCAGGAGCTTTCTTCAATGAAGTACCAAAAGTAATAGTATATGAAAAAAGTATACCTCTTATATATACACAAAAAACAATAATAGAAGAGGAAAATAACGTAGATAACTTATTAGAAGTAGAAAATTACTGCGAAAAAAAGAAAAATAGCTACTGGTACATTGTACAACAATCCCTAATCTTATTAAAAACCCTTCACATAAATATTAACGAAAACAAGAATCTGGAGAAATTAGCAGAAATAGTAGGAGATAGTAAAAAAAAAAAAACAAGAAAAGAGGCATACAATTCATAGGAGATTTTTACAATTTTTGCTGTGATATAGCAACCGAAAAACAAATAAAAAATTTTTATACAAACGAAGACAAATTAAAACAACAAGCTGACAAACTAAGGGACGTATTTGTGGGCATATATCAATTGCGCCGAAAATTACAGGTAAAGAAAGAAAAATTATGGGATAGGAAAAAGGTATAGGTACATCAATTGCGCCGATCGATATTTCAATGTTATAAATTGTGTACCTACGTCAATTGAGCCGATCGATTTTTAAATATATTATTATATAAATGTGTATAATACTATGTCTATTGTCTATTGATTTCAAAACTTACAGATTAGAATTATTGTATATTTTGTAAATAAGGAACTTAGGTACAAATAAATTTTGCAACTATGGTTTTTAAGTGTTGTAATCTAATAAGTGGATCTTTATCTATATCTTATATCTATATCATAGGTACATTTGAAAACCATTTAATTATTTTATTATTTGAAGATAAAATAAAATTTGGTCAAATATTGTATGTTTATAAAATAAATCTGTAGAATTGTGCAGTATAATTCCACGCGTTGTACGTATTATAGTCGTTGTGGCTCGTGCTTAAATTTATAATGGAAATAGTATTGAGCGAACGTGGTAAAGAACTTATTATTTACCAAAATTATAAATTTTCTTATAAGGAACTTACCAAAAAAGGGCATAAACGGCGGTGCGCTCACAAAAGTTGCAACTCTAAGTTATACATAGACGAGGGTAAAACTACAATTTTATCTGAAGAAATTAAACACGAACATCCTACTCCTAATAACTGGGAACGGCAAATTATATCAAATCAGGTGAAAAGAAAAGCAATGGACGATTTAACAGAAAAACCGTTAAAAATAATAAGTAAGGAAATATCTAATCATGTAATCAACAACCTTAAAACCGATGATATTTCTAATATAAGACAAAATTTATACAGAGCTAGACGAAAAAATATTCCAACATATTTACCTACAAATTTAAGAGAAACCCAAGAAGCTTTAATTAATATTCCGACACTTACGAATAAAGACAAAGAATTTTTATTAATAAACGATTCTGAAAACAAAATAACAGCATTTTCAACAATGACTAACTTAAAATTTCTTTGTTGCCAAGAAAAAATATTTATGGATGGGACATTTTCTTACTGTCCCAAATATTTTTATCAATTATTCACAATCCATACAGTTAAAAACGGTAATTATATTCCATTAGTTTTTTTGCTTTTGCCAAATAAAGAAACTAAAATTTATGAACAAGCATTTAATAGTTTAATTGAGGTATGTACATCAAAATTGCCTATACATTTTCAACCAAAAATTTGCATTGTAGATTTTGAGCAAAGCATACATAAGGCTGTTCTTACAGTTTGGCCAAATATAATTTTACGTGGTTGTCGATTTCATCTTTCTCAATCATGGTGGAGAAAAATCCAAAATTTAGGCTTATCTAAAGAATAAAAAAAATCATTCAAGTGAAATTGGAAAATGGTTAAAGTGGATATTCGGCCTACCACTACTTGAACCTGAAAACGTCGGCACTTGCTTCGCAGTTGATTTTATAGGCATTAAACCAATGGACGAACGAATTCATAAATTTTGTGATTACCTCGTTGATACATATATTGATGAAAATGCAATTTTTCCACCTTATCTTTGTTCATCGTGTAACATATCAGGCGAAAGAACAACAAATGCCTGTGAGTCGTTTCACTCAGCGTTTGGGAAATATTTTTATTCACCCCATCCAAATATTTTTGTTTTTTATGAAGTTTTAAAAATTATTAACTTCAATCATATATAAAAATAAATAGCGTCGAAAAAGAAAAGAAAATTAGAAATCATAAGTATAAAAAACAAAAAACCATACCTGACGAAAATATATCCAAATATTTAAATGGCCATTTAGATATGTTTGAATTTGTAAAACGTATAAGCTACCACAACAAAAATTTTTAATAAGGTAATTAAATAAAAATCTTCATTTATATCCACATTGTCTAATTTTAATTTAATTATTTTAGAAAAGTAAATATTGACATCAAGACAATTGGAGTATTGCACCGGGATGACAAATTATTAGACATGACAAAATGAAATATGATACTTGACCATTTGTTCAACATATTTTTAATTGCCTCACAATATGATAAAGATTTTTAGATTATAAATTGTATAAATTGTGTGTAATGTATATATTTTTGTTTATTGTTGTACAAATAATTATAAAAATAATATAGTTAATATAAATTAATATTTAATAATATAATATAATATAATTACTATAAAAATTAAAACTAACCAAGACAGTTTGTGTCATTGTCAAATGCTCCGGCGCAATAGATGTATACCTTTTAGTTATACCTTTTTGATACCGGCGCAATAGATGTATACTATACAGGTAGTGTCCCAAATCCGGCGTAATTGACGAACACCGGTATTTGTATCAGATCACAAAGATCTAAACCAGATCACATTACAATTAGATAACTACACAACTGCAACTAGTAACAAACTCGAAAATTTAAAAAATATCTTTAAAACATACCTTACCGAAGAAAAAAAAATGAATTAATGGAAAATACTAAAACTGATAAAGAGATAAAAGGGATGCAGGAAATAATCTTTAATACACTAACAATAGTTATGAAAATTATAAATTATGAAAGAGACACAAGTACACAAATACATTGTAAAATTTGGAAAATACCCCCAGGACTAATCACTACCCACTGTGCAAAGTTTGTTACTATTTATCGCTGCTATATTGAAATTAGGTCGCAAATGAAATATTGCAAGATGATGTAAATAAAACATCAATACATTATTACATTGAAAAAATTAAATTTAAGTTAACGAAGAACATTATATAATTATTGAAGATGAACTATTGACACCATACAGAATATTTATAGCAATGCGATATTATATGGTTGTTGCTTTCAAAATTTGTTGTATATATTACCGAATAATATTAATTAAATATCGCAGATTATTTATTGATGTTCTATTACAAATTAACACGAATACGATGTCATCGTTTGATACTTTTTGATAAAGTATAATATAATATTAATGCAATATCTATGCAATATTTATGATGAGTTGTACGGAGAATTATATAGGCTTATACACTAAATAATATTTATAAATATAGGTGTATAATATTTTTACTCACGCACACACACACGACACACACTACACACGTATTATATATATATTATTATATCTCTTCCGACTATTTCAAAAATAGTTTCACAAATTACAATTTATTCCCATAAGGAACTAGATATTTATAAATCAGTTGGTAGGTATTACATAATATTATATTATGACTGACGACTGTTGTTGAAGCCAAATAGTATCGGTATAATATTTTAATACGTATTAAATCGTATATACGCGCGCGCCGGTTAAGATAAGGTAAGTAGATACACACTACCTGATTTGGTCGGGCAGACAGGATAATTTGGTCGGGTCAGACGTCATGTCAGGTCGTGTGTAGACGTGTCGTCTGACTTTAATCCTGTCGGGTCTTGTCAGGTGGCCATACCATCTGATCGCCTGACCGACCGACCAAATCATATAGTGTGTAGCTCTGTCTGGTGGATTTCAGTTGGTTTATTGAGGTTAACATGATAACACGTCTGTACCTAGTATCTACCTCCAGTTAATTTCAAAATTAGTTAATACATTAATTCGTTGATTCGTTAATTCGTTAATACATTTTACAATGGCTGCTGTTTTAACAGAACGAGAAGTGATTTCGGATTTTTTAGAACTGTACAAATCTTTTACATGTTTATGGGATATTACTTGTAAGCAGTACAGTAACAGGGATGCAAGAAACCAGGCGCTCGAGGTATTAAAAGAAAAGTTAAAAATAATAGACAATGACGCTAGTATCGCAACAGTAAAAAAGAAAATTGAGAATATGAGAGCTGCATACAAAAGAGAATTTAAAAAGGTAAACAAATCAATTATGTTTAAAAGTAGGTAATTTTAATATTCATTATTTATTATTATTTAAAACAATAAAGAAAAAAATTGTCTAAGGTAGTAAGGTTAATACTTTATAAATAAGAAAATTAATAATTTATATCAATAAATGAAAACTCAATTATTTATAAAAGAAATAATTATATATAATGAATTTAAATTATGTCAAAGAAAAGCCATAGGCATAATAACTTTGACTTAAAAATAAATATATAGGTATATAAAAATTATAATTGTATAAGTACACACACAAAAATATACAGCTATTTAATACAAACCACTATAATATCCTAATATAGTATTGCACATTATTATTTATAATTTAACTTGCAGGTACAAGATAGTAAAAGAACTGGTGCTGGTCTAAAAGATATTTATGTGCCATCTTTATGGTATTTTGAATACCTAACATTTCTAAATGAAAAAGAAAATTCAAATATAAGTGGAATTGACACTATCGATTTCAGTGGTGATGATGAGGTAATGATTTATAATAATGATTTAATTTTTTTATTTATTTATTAAAAATTAAAACAATATCACATAATACATTTAACTAGGTAACATTATCTTAATTTATATTCATTGAAAATACCTATATTATATTCAGGCCCGGCGGAAGGCACAGGCAACACAGGCCTATGCCTGGGGCGGCAATATATAAGAGGCGGCAGGACCGTTTAATTTTTTATGTTAAAAATAGTAGGTTATATCTACCAAAACTAATTTAGACTTGAGGCGATTAATGTATAAATACAAATGTATAATACGCTAAAATTAAACTTAAGATAACGTATTACGTATATTTTCCCCGCAATGATGACATCGTCGACGTCGATAACAATAACACGTTAATACGTTATATTATCGTATCACAGAATAATTATTCTATGGCAATATTATTCTATATTATTATTTATTATAATGTTTATTTTTGGTGCAGCAATACGGGCTAGGCGCTGATAATACTAGCGGAGCTCAACGTAATACGTATCAATAAATAATATTATTTGCTTTTCATCCGTCGCTTTGTCGTGAACTCTTGCAATATTTTAGTGGGTATTTAATTTTCTGACACCAGTAGCTGAAAACTTACAGGTATCGTATCCATGTTTTAGCATTTTGTATGATTTGTGTGTTTATTTTGTAAAATACAATACCTATATTGGCTATATTATTAGTATATTAATATTTGAATTTCAAACTGTTCACTGTATTTTATTATACGTAGGGCATATTTATAACATTAAATGATATTTAATTAATCTTAACTTTTTTAAGTTACGCTAATTTATTACAAAGATTATTATTTTTAATGCTAGTTAGATGTTAGTATTGTTGCATACATTATTGTACCTTAAATATCAAAAATTAAAATAGGTCTAAAATTGCGGTTCATTTGATATTCCGTTAGTAATTAGTATTTATTCAATTTATTAAAAAAATAAAAAAATAATTAATCAACAATTTAAATATAATAGAATTTGTTAACAATGACTTTTTTTACCTAATGTACAATATTTTCTTAGAATTTCGAAAAAATAGAAAAGTTGAAATCTGAGATCTGAAATGTCGAACAGCGCCAAACGCACTCGGTTGTCGGGAGCAGAATATAAGAAAAAATGTATAGCACGTGAATTAGAACTATCTAAACAAAAAGACCGCATTTTAAATTTTTTTCAACAAGTACCAAGTAGTAACAATAATATTTCTTCAGAAAATTCAGAAATTGAAAATGATAATACTAGCGTGTGTAGTAATATGCAAGCTAATGTGGAATTAGGACATCATAATATCTCAGCGTGTAATTTAGAAAAAGATAGTAATTTAACTATAAAAACTAATATTTCCCCACATAATGAAAATAATTTTATTGTCTCCTCAGTAAACATTAAAAAAGATCAATATGAAAGTATTGAATGTGGTAAAGATTTGTTGAATGTGGGTAATAAAGCTAATAATATAACACTTTCCATTGTAAAAGATGTTACGTTATTCAATAATTCAAATTGTGAAATGGTTAAAGAAAATGATCAAGATTTTAGTGTAGATACCCCTGCAGATTCAATTGACCTTCAATTATTAAAAGATCCAAAGAAGTGGCCAGCTATTTGTGATAAAATACGGATGTTGTTCAAAACGGCCCTTATCAAATACATTCGAAATCGTACCCAAAAGATGATACAGGTCGTAAATTTACGATCCATCATTTTTTTAGAAAATTAAAAAATGGAATGGAAGTAAAACGATCATGGTTAGTATATTCTAGTTCCGGTGATTCTGTATATTGCTACTGCTGCAAATTATTTAGTGAGACAAAATCGTCTTTAGGCAAAGAGGGATATCGTGATTGGAAGAACATTGCTGAAACTTTAAAACAACATGAACGGTCTCCAAATCATGAAACATCTTTTCTTAAGTGGAAAGAACTAGAATTAAGAATAAATAATTCAAAAACTATTGACCATTTAAATGAAAAAATAATAAAAACGGAAATCCAACATTGGAGACAAGTTATCGAAAGAATAATATCTTTAATAAGAGTACTTGGAAATCAAAACTTAGCACTACGAGGAACTCACGATAAACTCAATGTTGAAAATAATGGGAATTTTTTAAAATTCATTGAGATTTTAGGTCAATTCGACCCAGTTATGAAAGAACATATAAGAAGAATAACCTCCGATGAAATACATACCCATTATCTTGGAAAAGAGATACAAAATGAGATAATCAATTTATTAGCAAAAAAAATTAGACTTCATATATTAAAATGTCTGAAAAAAGCAAAATACTATTCAATTGTTCTCGATTGTACGCCAGACATTAGCAATAAAGAACAAATGACCATGATTTTCAGATTTGTGACAATTTCAGAAGATACCGGTGAAGTCACTATAGCTGAGCACTTCGTAGATTTTACTCAACTATATGATACATCTGGATACAATATGACAAAAACCCTCTTGGATAAACTAACAGAACTTGAAGTTAACCTTGACGATATGAGAGGTCAAGGCTACGATAACGGGGCAAATATGCGTGGAAAACACAGTGGTGTTCAAGCAAGAATTCTTGAACTAAATTCAAGAGCTTTTTATGTACCATGCAATGCGCATACTTTAAATTTGGTTTTAAATGATTCTGCTAATTGTTGCCTTGAAGCTGTATCGTTCTTTAGTTTAATTCAAGCAATTTACAATTTTTTTTCCTCATCAACTCACCGTTGGGATATATTGATTAAATATTTACCTGGTTTAACGGTTAAACCACTTAGTGCTACTCGGTGGGAAAGTAGAGTGGATGCAGTTAAAGTTATTAGATTCCAACTAAATGAAATATGTGATGCATTGTCAGATATTGAAGAAAATAACACATTAGCTTATGCATCTAGTGTTAAAAGCCGTTCTGAAGCACAAGGAATTTTAAAAAATATATCCAACTTTAAATTTGTGATGTGTTCAGTAATATGGTATGATATTTTATATGAAATTAATATTTCGAGCAAACTTCTTCAATCACCATCGCTTGATCTATCGGAAGCTATTACCCAATTAAACACAACAAAAAAGTTCTTGGAAGATTATCGTTCTGAAGGTTTTGAAAAAGCATTAAAAGCTGCAAAGGAAATTGCTAAAACAGTTGGAATTGAAGATAAATTTGATAGTTCACAAAGATAGAGAAGTAAGGGGACTCTTTTTTCTCCAGAAATGCACTTTAAAGTTAATTTTTTCAATCAAATTTTAGATACACGTATTCAGTCTATAATTGAAAGATTTGGTGCACTATCTGAACATAACAGTTTATTTTCGTTCTTATATAACGTATCAATAATTGAAGATGAAAATGAATTGTTAAAACACTGCAAGGATTTACAACTTTCTCTCACTTCTAACGACGGCCTAAACACAGATATTAGTGCAGTAGAATTACACCATGAAATCATCGCATTTCGAAGATGTTCCAGAAATGAAAAAAGTGATCCACAAAAGGTTTTGGAATACATATGTAAAAGGAAAATGGTGGAGCTTTTTCCTAACTTAGTCGTAGCACTTAAGATTTTACTGACATTACCTATAACCGCAGCAAGTGCCGAAAGATCATTTTCAAAACTGAAGATTATAAAAAACTACTTGCGGTCCCAAATATGTCAAATTCGTTTAGTTGGTCTAGCAACTCTTTCAATTGAAAAGGATTTGTCAAACAAATTGGACATGGAAGAAATTATACAAGAGTTTGCAGCATTGAAAGCCAGAAAAATAAAATTTATATAATAAATAAAAATGTTATATTCTTCATTATATTGCTTATAGAATTGTCATAAAGTAAATGTACTATTTTAAAATAGGTAAAAATGTACTATAATTTATAGGTACTATTTAAATGTGATTAAAAAATGAAATTCTTTTCCTTAATAATATTTATATGTAATTTATTAATTGGATACAGTTAAATAAAAATATTTTTCTTTTTTTATGAATTATAAATTATAACGTAAAGTAAACTGTGGCTTAAACCTGAAGTAGAAGTAAATATGTTTGAGGATATGGTCAAGGCCGTTAAGGAAAATAGAGAGATCAAAAATGAAAGGGCGGCAAATTTTGATTTTGCCTATCTATACATTTTATCTAGAGCCGGCCCTGATTATATTGTATTATCAATTTGTATAATGTAACATAAACTATGTATCATTGATAAAAAATATATCTTATGTTAGATTACTGAAAAATACTTAATTATAAGTACTATATGTTGTATATATAATATATAATATAATACAATAACAATACAATTTGTACCTATAAATATAATAATAAATAATAATATATATATAATTATATTATTATTATGATAAATAAATAATAATAATATATATTATAGGTACAAATTTTATTATATTAAATGATTATTATAAATATATAATTTTTATATATATAAAATATAAATTATTATAATAAAAAAATATTATATACATAATATATATATAATAATATATTATATCATATTTTATATATTTATAGGTACAAATTTAAGACTACAGACTAAATGTTTACATTAATTTCAAAAAAAATATATATATATTTTACTACAAATTTTAGTCTCCCAATACATTTATCATCTTTTCTTGGAAATCTACACTGGCTATGCCATTAAAATAATCTTTGAATGTGTTCCTGACGGTTTTGCCTTCTTCTGTATTTGATTGGTTACATTGATTTACATCTAACAATGTTTGTTCCTGCCACCAAACACCTCCTCGGAGTGTAGCACTTTCAAAATCTTCTCTGTCTACACAGTTATTTGTTATGTAATTTTTTGACTTTTTGCTTAAAAAATTATGCAGAGCGCAACATGCTAGAATTATTATATCAATATGTTTAACGTCAACCATTATCGGCTTTTTAAACAATCGAAAACGCGATGATAAAATTCCAAAAGCATTTTCAACTACTCTTCTCGCGCGTCTGTATAGTCTGTAGTTAAAAATGCGCTTGTCATGTGTTAAGTTTTTTGAGGAAATGGTTTTAAAATGTGTTTAGATATCGCAAATGCACTATCACCTAAGAAAACATACGGTACTTGTGTATCTGTATTAGGAAGCAACTTAGGTTGTGGTAGATTTAGTTCTCCTGAAGTTAGTTTTTTATAAAATGTTGTATGTTTTAAAACACCACCATCGGAAACACTCCCATTTACACCAGTATGAACATACATAAATCTGTAGTCAGCTGTAACAACTGCAAATAAAACAACACTGAATGTACCCTTATAGTAATAATATAGAGATTCAGTTCCTGGTGGTTTATTGATTAGGACATGCTTTCCGTCCATTGCACCTACACAATTATTAAACTGCCACTGGGTTTCAAATTGTTTCTCCTGTTCTAACCATTCAATTTCTGTTGTAGGTATCTGAAACACAAAGCATTGTAAATGAATCATCAACTACATTGGGTAAAAAACGACGTGGTACAAAGTTGCAACAACAAGAAAGTTTAATTGAAAGCGCACAACTTTTAATGTCTAAAGTAGATAACCCAGAGATATGGGAAAACTATTGGTATGCAGCTAATAGAAATGACAAAAACTCAAAAATGTATTGCTGAAAAGTTGATTTCAGAAGTTATTTTTTACGGAAAATTGGAAAAATTGACTTTAAGTTCATCAATTTCATTAAGCGGCTATGCTAATTCTTATAACTATTCAACACCATCACCTAGTTCTACAATGATTTCTTTGCATTCAGACACTTCTCATACTTCACCAGTAACAACCATACTAAGTCCTACATCAAATGAAATACCAAATGATCCAAATAATATACAACATTCATATAATGTGAATGCATTTTTATTGTTCAAGAATCTGTAATAATAATATAATATTTATAATAATATAACTTGAATAAGAATAAAACATTTCAATTTATAAAAATGTATTGTAGTTATTTTTTTATCTGCCATATTAATAAAGAAATAATTAAGATATCTCATTTATTTTTATTAATATTTACACTATTTCTTATTTAATATTATTCATCGTATTTATTATTATAATAAATAAGTGCTTTAAACATTGTATTTATACATACATATATATATATATATATATATAAATATATTACCGTGTAAATTTAATATTTTACAAGTAATTGTTGATTAAACTGGTAAATATGTTAATTTATAAAAAAATTGTTCTTACCTTTAAAAAATTTCTCAGCACTTTAAAAATAGCATGGCACGTTTCTGGTATTATTTTTGACAGTAACTGTGGTGAAATTGCAGTACTGAATTTTAAATCATTATATTCTCTGCCTGATGCCAGATATCTTAGTGTTGCAACAAGTCTTTCTTCGGCACTGACAGCTTCTCTCAAATGTGTATTTTGTTTAGTGATAAATGGACTTACTAAATTTAGTAATTCATCGAAACAATTGTAATCCATTCTTAAATAGGTACGAAAATCATCACCATCCAATTCTTTTAGTAATGTCATGTGGCTGAATTTTCTTCGTTCAACTAACCATTTTTTTGCCCACATTCTTCGTTTTTCTTTTCTTCCGTCAATGACAATGATAATGCTGTTAGACAAATTCCCAATTTTTGTTGGTTAGATAACGGAGCCATGATAGATCGTGGTTTGTGTATAGACCTGATAATAATCTATTGTGGAGTAAGGAGTTGTTTTGACCACGAATTTAAAATAAATTAATATTACAAAAAATTTATATAATTAATACACTCTTAAACAAATTCAACAACATGCGAACACCACAAGTAGTGCACACGAATTAGACTGACTACAAATACTGTAAATGATAATACGGGAAACTCAATGATAATATGGTTACAATTCATCGCCCGGAGTTTCAATAAAGGTTGCCTATGTTAAGCCCCTGATGTACATTGCTTTCGTATACTCGCAGTGACGCCACTGACGCAGTCTTATGAGTTATGGCTTATATGCCTAAGTACTAAAGTACCTAACTATTAACTAATTAATACTTACTATTCTGTGTTTTGTTTTAATAATTGTATGATATGTATTATATTATTATCCATTTCACTATTTAGTCTCTTTATGTGACTATACAATTATGATTTAAAAATTAATATATTATATAATATCAATCAGTTTAAACAATTCAGTATATCAATTTTATATTTCATACTAAGAAATTTAAATTTAATATGAGTATTCTATAAACAAATTTGAAAACATATTTACCTCATAAATTTAAAGAAATAAAAACAATTAATATGGAAGTAGTAATATATTAATATATTAATTACCTATAGGTATTTATACACTTATTTACTTAATTTAATTGGTACTTTCATAATAAAATAATGTAAGCATAGGTAGGTAATAAATTTAGTTATACTTATAAATGAGCTATTTTTTTCAATTTCTTATTTTTACTTTGTACTTTATAATGTTGTATTGCAGTGTTATTAAAATTCTTTACATAAGCATTTATTAAAACATTAAGTATTTTCTCAATGAATTTTGATTTACACGATTGGCAAATATGTAATGTTCTGACACATACTATTTCAATAAGTTTTATCATTCTGGTTTTTATGTTATTTTTTGATTCTAACAATAATTGTTCAATATTTGAATTAAATAAAGATGTTATTCTTTTACTATAATCAATGGTTGCATCAAGTGGATATAACATATCTGAGTTTTCATAACTTTTAATATCTATAAAAATATTGTCTTGACTATAGGTTACTGAATAATCTTTGCTTTTTCTTTTAGCTATCTTGTCAATGCAATCCGAATGTTCTAAATTATTGCATACCCACCCAGTCACATATGCCACTGCAGAAGAATTATGTTCATCCATAAGAATACTTTGTATATTAGTTGGTGATAAATGATTGTCTATTAAACTAAGTATGTAATTTTCATCTGTTTTGTTTTTGTCATTAACTAGATTTGTTTGATTTACAGTTGTTTTCATTTTTAAATTTAACATCTTAATTTCCTGAAGTTTTGTTAGAAATTGACATGCATCAATTTCACAGTTTCCTCCTTTAGATGGAGTTAATAAATGATTACAAATTAACATCCGCATTGAAGAATTAAATTTTGATGCATCTGGATTAACATTATTTCCTCCTTTGGATCTGAGAACTGAAAAAACATTTTCTAGGCAATCTTGGGTAAGTCGCCTAGTCAACAAAAAATCTACGTTATAACACTCATTTAGTTCTTTAAAAAGCAATTTTAAAGAATTTATATTTTCTCGCCAGCCTGTTATACATGGCGGTTGTTTGCCTGATTTATTATGAATTTTTAATTTGTACAAAAACTTGTCAGCTTTGTTCAATAATTCCCAATGACACGAATCTTTAGAAAGAGGCCTTCTTAAAACTTTTGGTTCACTTTGTGTAATACTATTAAATGTATCAAAAATATCATCAAACAATTTAATACAATTTGCTGTATGTATTGAATTACTGCTCATTTTATTTAATCCAACAAGCGTCATAATTCCTGAGCTGACAGTATGGCTTAAAGTCTGTGTTGCTAAACAAACACGCATGGGAGAAAAAGGAGGCAGTTCCATATGAATTTTATTTAATTTTGGAGCCAACCTTGGCTTTTTATCTCTGTCTAAATTATAGAATGTAACCAAGTGTTGCCAAGAGTATTTTTCTTGATCACAAGAAAAATCATATTTTTTAAAATTATTTCTCACCGACTTAATTAAATGTGGACTGTCATGAAAAAAATAAATATTTTCTTCTTCAAATGTATATATTATGGTTCTAATCGATTCACTCCAAATAATTTTCGCATAGATATATTGTTGGTACCTTGGTCACATATTACTACTTTTGGTTTAATTCCTACTTCTTTTAATTTGTTTATTGTTAAAGCCACTATATCTTTAAGTCTATGACCTGATACGGGTCCATTTGAAAAAAAGTGTCCGATTACCTGTTTCCAAGGCATTATTAAACTTTTTATCATGACTACCAGAGCTTGATTACAATATTTATTACATTTTAAATCCATACCATATTCTCCAAAATCTTCAAACCCATGAAACTGATCATTTTGAGAATTATAAGATATAAATGTTTTAATTGACATTTCATCTATTATAATAGAAACCAGTTTGTGTTTGGGCTCAGCATCAATAAATTTTGTTTTTAGTATCTCAAGTACATTTTCATTTAAGCCACATGATACATCTAACAGTTGAAGCCATTTTCTTAATGATCTGATGGTTGGAAGACAGAGGAATTTTCTCATAAATGTGTACGCTTTTGGAGAGTTATAGTATAGACTGAATGCAAATGATTTTTCCATTTCTTTAAACCTCCAGCCTTTTCTTTTAAGATGACCAAGTCTCAGTTGCATTTGTATAATTGAATTATTTTTAAATTTAGTTAATATTTGTTTATTGTTCTCACTGTTATATTTTTTAACTTTATTTTGAAGAATAAAAATTTTTTTCTTTTGTTTAGAAATCATTTGTTGACATTTTCTTAATTTCAATTTCATAGATTTTAAGTTTTTTGAACAGAATTCTTGTTTATGATTATGATGTACTGGTAATTTATAATTATAACCTATAGAATAACCAAAGTGTAGTAAGTGGACGATTTAAATATTTAATAATACAAATTTTCCCATAACAAATAAAGAACATGAAATCACATTAAACAATATATATTCATACAATCGAGTTTTATTAATCAGTTAATCATTAATTATTTTATTAATTAATATCTAGTATACAAACATATTACATTTTTATAACATAAGAATTATTTAATGTTTTTCATGCATTAAATATGTTAATATTTTTAAAATATTTTAATAAACCTTCAGAAACAAAAAATAATTAGTTAATTAACACATATTTATAGATACATCAAAAAAATAAATTTAATTACTTCATTCATTATATATTATAACCATTAACCATATTATAAGAAGAATTTAGTTTCAAGTTATTGCACAAAGCATATTACCTATATCAATACTCTACGTAAAACACATAATTATAAATAAAATACAAATTTACAGCTTCTTTCTATGGGATTGAGAATACACAATACAAATTTGTTATAGCAAGAAGAATAGTCAGATATCTAATAGGTAAAACTACTTTTACAGTTGTAAATACATAGAACAAAATAAGCTTATCTCAAGTATTAATAAAAACTTACATTCTTTGAAATCATCTTCAGTAATCATAGGTAGGGTTTAAAATATTTTTTTGAATCTTTACATTCTATAAAAAGTTTTCTAGAACATAATGGTTGACCTATTTTTTTTGGTATATCTGAGCTGAATATATCTTTTAAAAGTTTAAAACATTTGTTTGTTATTACTTTATTAGTATTAATAAATAAATGTATTTCAAAATATACTAAGTACCTTTTTTATTACTCAATGTTTCCATTATTTCAGGACTTAAAACTTTAGGTAATGATGTCATTATCGATGGCATGGATAGATTATGTAATAAGCTAAACGTTTTTAGAAAATACAATTTTAATAAGAATGTTTTATTATTAATCAGTAATTATTACATTGTGCTATGGCAGCTATTCAAATAATTTGTTTAGATTAAATAATTTTACTAGTTTAATAATTTTTTGCAAAATATTTATTTTAACTCAAAAACCTAATAATTATTAATTACTTACCTTTTATTCCCAACGCCTTTCCAAACTACATAATCAGACTCATGAAAATGATCTGAGCAAATTGTCCTATTTTTATTCAAAAATTTTGGACCTTTTTTATTTAAAATATCAGTAATTTACTCATTTTGGCACCAATCAGCCCATTTTTGACACCTAAATTATGTTATATTTGATTAAAAAAAAATGACTCATTGTAATAAATAATATCCAATAATATATGTCTACCTATACTATAAACATACATTTTTACATTAGAAGGAAATCTGTGGAATATCAAATGTGGGAAATCCTTTCCATTATTTCGACAATACTTGACCGAACACAATTTTTTTGACGTCATTTGAAAAAATATTTATGAATAATACACTAACTGAATATTAGTTAAATTGCTAAGCGGAAAAAATAATCAGATACAAAATCTTAACAAATTGTATACCTACCTACTTATTTATAAACTGTAGTATATTTTCAACCTAGACTAACAAAATCAGGATGACAGGGACACAGGGTGTCAAAATGTTAATCATAATATAAATCCTTATGACGTATGTAGCATTTAACCGCGTACAGATGATGATAGCAGGATAGAATATTATGTAGAGATGTTTTTAATTTATAAATAAACTCAAAACCAAGGATTTTCTCACTGTGTTTATTTTACAGTTTCATCGTAAATCTATACGGTTGATCTTTGCTGCCATCTATAATCTATGCTAAAATGTTATAATTGGTACAAATAATTATTGCTTTTTCAAGGTCTGTTATATCTTATGTAACAAGATAATCTTAAATATTATAAATTATAATTATTTAAGAGCATAAAGCAAAGTAGCCCGAGCAGTGGGCACGTGGCACACACCACACACTACACACAGTGGGAAATATTATTTTACTTTAAGGCGCAAGTATAGGCAATAATAGTGAAACTGAGGGCACAATTGGTCTCCATTGATTAGATTAGAGTTTCCCGTATTATCATTTACAGTATTTGCTGACTACATCGTGTGGTGGTCGTACTGTGTGTACGCAACGTCTGATTTGGTTAGAATCCTGTTGGCCCGACCAAATCAGGTAGTGTGTAACGCGCTTTACGAGCCGCCGCCGATTGAACCACACACACACTCACTCACGCACACGTAATTATTGTTATCTGTTTATTTATTTATTTTTGTATGTTTAATTGTAGAGTGAATTATATAACTAGCATTACGTAAATTACGACGACGTATTATAATATTAGTCAGTCTATTCTCCAGCGTTGTCGCAAAAAGCCCGTTCGTGCGCAAATCGTTGTCGGCAGTTTTTGCAGGAAAATTTGTATTTGTGCGTGCTAATCATCACATCTTACACGAAAGTGTGAGCGCGAATCGCCACTGTCTTTATTATATTATACTGTGGTGCGAATCGCCACTCGTTTTATTATATTTATAACTGTGCAGGCGCCAATCGCCACTTTAATATTGTACCGCAGGCTCGAATCGCCATTTTTTCGCATATTGTTTAACTGTGTGTGCGCTAATCGCCGCTATTTTATTATATTATTATTTTTTGGCTATTATATTGGCAGTGCGCTAAGCGCCACTACTTTATTATATTATTATTTATACAGGAGCTAATCACCGTATTTACTTATTTATTTTTTGTGTATTATTTAAATTATTATATCCGTGTTGTGTGTGTCATTTTTATTATATAGCTTTAGGTGCAGCTGGCCAGCTGAGCACCGACAATATTGTGAGTTTTTATTTAATTTATTATTATTCATATTTAACTATTTTCTATTATTTTATTGGTTGTGCCGAACCGGCAGCGTTATATTATATTATTATTGATATTTTTGTATTGTTGGGCCAGAAGGGCCGTAGTTAATTATTATTATTGTATTATATATTATTACCATTTAAACTGAGTTACCATATTTTTTGTAGAGTTACTTATCCGTTTTAGAATTTAAGTTTTACACACACACAATAATACACACTTACATACACCACCACACACACTAGCACTCTTTGGTCTTGCTCGGCGACCCCGTCCACTTCCTTAGAGTCGCTATACACGTATACACATTTACACAGGTCGGTCGGTGTGTGCGTGCGCTACGAAGTAGTCGGTGTCCGGTGCGCGCGTATTACAGCCTTACGCTCCCGGCCCGAACAACTGTGGACATTCTAAAAATGCGCACAATCCTAATAATTCTCCATATTATAGTTGAAGTGTTGCACTGTCCGAGTCTCGCGCGTCTATTCAACTATTCGTCTCCGACACTATTGAAAGTTTTTATTTGAAGCTTAAATTGTATTTACGATTTTTTACGTATTATTTGTATTTTAAATTGTGAAGTGAATTGTTATTTTTGATTTTATTGAAAATAATCAGTATGGCATCTTCATCTTTCATACAAGGAGTAAGTACTTATCTACTATTTTAGTTTAATTTTATCCATAACCACTTATGAATAAAAATTTGTAGATACTTATTCACAGATTTATTTTTCTACTTAGATGTATGACATATTATGTTCTATGTACCTATGTCCTACGCATATTTATGAGTTAATTACCATTATAATATATTAATTCTGAGTTAATTTATTTTATTGAACTAAGTATTTAATGTAAACCAAATAAATGTTCAATAAGAAATAGAATCTATTCCATGTGATCATGTGATCATGTTATACTAATATTCTTATATTATAGGCCCATACACCAAAAAAGTGGGTTGTAGGTATTTTTCCTGAAACTAATGAATTCAGCGCAGTTCCCACAAATTGGCTGATAAAAAACGTTGTTAATGATCAGGCTGTGTTTAGTTGTAAATGGCCTCCATCACCCATTATTGTAACAAGTGAAACAATAAAAACTGCCATTGAACAGTTTCCAGAGTGGCCTATATATGCTATACGGTTAGCTGATAATGGTAAAGAATATTGTAAGTACCGATTATATAATACAGACTATAATATAATAGTTGTTACCTATATTACTGTTAAGTTATTCAAATCTAATTTCAGCAAATTTCAACATAGCATGGCATCAAAAAATTAAAATAAATTCTGAAGCTTCCTCATCCGAAGCTGACACTAGAAAAAAGAATAGTTATAAAAGATCAAAGATCATATCTCAACATATTTCTTCTGCTTCAGGACCTTGTGAAGAAAGTAAGTCGTGACACTTTGAAACTTCCTAATTTCAAATTTAAAAATAATTTATTACCTACCTATTATTTTTTTTTTCAACTAAAACAGTAAAATAACTGCTTGATTGCCTGCACATAGTTTTAATTAATGTTAATATTTAATTTATTGGATCAATTTTTTTTTTTGCAGGTTATCAAATATTTAATACAGCAGATAACTCTGGATTAAAAACGGTAGATATATTATTTTATAATAAAAATTATACTGAATATTTTTCATATTTTGAGTTTTCTTAACTTATAAAAATTCATTTAAAAATCAGTTTTCCCTCTTTTGTGTCTTATAATAATTTTTGTTGGCTTTTAGACTTCAGGTAATATAAATATAAACGATACATGAGAGGTCCACATTGATAGTTGTAGCATGGTAAATTATAGTAATTTTATGAATTCTAACAAACTAATAATTCTGTTTTACTACTAAACATTTCTTTTAAATTTTAATCAATTTATAATATTTATATATAGGTATTAACTTAGATATTATGTATAATTTACCTATGTTATATTGTTTATTTTTAGACCTCTACGTTGGAAAAATTTTCAGTTGGCCAAAATTTGATTAACCATTTTATGTTTTCATCAAATGAAAATCTAGAAAATATACAGTTGGTAAATGATGGCCAGAGAATGGTAATTTTTATTTTAAATAACTAATTAATTTATAACAATTAACAACTGTTACTATAAGTACATTCTTATTTTAAATAGTTTTAAACACATTTTAATTGTTTTATTTTTCAGTAAAAACCATTATTAATTTTTTTTATTAACTAGATTATGATAAGCCATATGTTTATAAATGTTTTCCACTCTAAAATATTTAATAATGAATCAATAAAATAATAATTAATAATTAATAATCGTAAAAAAATATATATGTACTCAAAATAGAATAATTTAAATTTATTTATTGAATTTAAATTAAGTATTACATCTATACATTATTAATGTAATTAATTTGATTTTTAGACTTCTATGAATGAGAATGCAAATAATCAAAATGTGGATTCGATTAAAGCCACTTCAAAGTGTGCAGATGCTACTCATTTTGAAAATTTGGTATGTATACAACCTAAATACTTTAAAGAAATTATATAGTTTGATTATTAGAATGCCTTTATTTCATGTACATATTATACCATATATTAACAAAAAATTAACTAGTTATATGAACTTAAAATTAAATCAATTGTCTGAACATTCAATTTTAAATACAATTCTGTGGTGTTAGGTATGATGCGTGAAGATTATTTTAGGTCTTGAGGTCTATGGTACATTGTACTGTACCAAATTAACTTATTATTTAATCAAATCATCATTAAGGTTTAGTCAAAAAGCTATTATTTTTATTAATAATGCAATTCAATTATTATGTAGGTACCATCACCATACCATAGCATACCATCTACATATATGTACGACATGTGTAATTCTGTATCAGATAATAATGTAGAGCAAAATGTTCCATTTCTATCAAGTAATATTTTAAACTAATTTATCTACTCACAGATGCATTATATATTCTTATTCATATGGTTTTTATTTTAATTATTATTAAAAGCATTAAATGGTGAAAACACACAAAGAACAATAATGGAAATGTTATTAAGCATTGAGAATCAAAATAATTTTATTATGAAAGAACAATCTATCATCAAACTTGTACAAGATCGCTTACTAAATAAAATCAATGGTTTAGAATTAAATATTCAAGGAATGAAAAATAACAGTAATGGATCATCAGTACATTTAGATTCTGATTTCTTATCAAAATTTCCTCTAAATGATTCTACAATGTATCTAGATGTAGAACATTTGACTTTAAATGATTTTTCTTTTAAAATTAAATTGGTAAGAATATTTTATTCAATTCTACAACACTATCAAACAAATTATTAATAGGCGCTTAAATTGTGTATAGGAATATTTTATAAAAAATGTTGGTGGTTCTAATTCCAAAAATCATGTACAGCGAATGATGGGAAAATTTTTTAATGACGAATATGTTACAAAATGCACTAGAACCGGCCGTGGAAAAGACAAAACAACAACGGTTGGGCAATCTGAACTTCTAAATGTTTTAAAAAGTGAGAGAGTTTTAAAGTATACATTTTTAAGCTCTTTTAATGTATTTGTTTGCCAAATAATTGTTTGACTTATCTATTTTAAAACTAAATAATTAGGTAACTATTTTTTTTTTATTTTATTAGAAGTTGTGAAGGAGTGTAGCAGTGGTAGTTCTGTAGAACTTACAGATTCAAATTTTAAAAATATTGTAGCTAAGTGGTTGAGATACTCAAGCATAAGATTAGCTAGATCAAAGAAAGCTGACTAATTTTACTTCAATTATTTTTATTTACCAGACTGAGCTTTTTGAATGTTCAGTATTACATTTTATTTTATATTCTTATGACAACAGTTGATAAATTATATTTTTTTTTAAACATTATTATTTATTATTAAAAAACTCCTAAATCAGTTATTATAAAAAATATAAATTTATTTATTTGGATGTAATATTTTTACTTTATTTCACAATTTTAGAAAATAAGTAGAAAGAAGAAAGATTTGGGACTAATAACAGCTGGGCACTTCAGAAAAATTATAAATTTGGAAAAAAAGAAACATGATACCTGTTTCAACCAATTACAACCTGCAAATTTTAATAACTATGAGGCATCTCCAATAATTAATGTAACTAAAATTTCTTCTAATCCTTCAAGTGTTCTACCTATTAATCATTCTGTTGAATATCCTTTGAAAGATACGTTTACAATTGAAAATAATACTACATTTAATGTTTTTAAAATTTCATCCGATAACCCTATTGGACAAAATGTACAGCCCTATAGTATTGACCTAAAAGACAAAATTCGATCTTGGATATTACATCATAAGGTATCCCATAATTGTGCCAATTCTATATTAAAAATTATGAAATCTGAAGGTTTACTAGTTCCTAGTGATGTGCGCACCTTGATGAAAACCTCTCAATCTCATGAAATTGTTAATATGGATAACGGTGCATACTGTTATGGGCTACGAGATATCTATAAGATATCTACGAGATTACAAGGCTAAGTTAGTATGACCATGCCTCGTGTCAAGGGTAATGCGGATGCTACTATGACCATGACACGTGTCGGGATAGTAAGCGCACCAATAATTACAGTGCACTAATGATGCATTTGAGATGTTATTGCACATTCTCAAATTCGATGGTGGATTTATGAGTTTATTTTTTAATTCTTCGTAAGCGTTATCGCATTTGTCCGTCCAGCAGAACGTTACGTCTTTTTTAAGTAAATAGGTCAGTGGTTTGGCGATTTTTGCGAAATTATCTACGAACCGCCTATAATAATTTAGTAGACCTAGAAAAGATTTAATATCTTTAGCATTTTTCGGCTTCGGATAATTTTTGATACATTCGATCTACTTGGATCGGGAGAAATCCCGGTCTCGTTGATAACATGTCCTAAATACAATACTTCTTTTCTTAGAAACGAACATTTATTAGGTTGTAATTTTAATTTATGTAAACGTAATCGATTAAAAACTTGTTTAAGTTTTTCTTGGTGGTCCCGCAGGCTGGATCCATGCACAACAATGTCGTCTAGATATGCCGTACACATTTTCTCTAAACCTGTTAGTATTGCTCGCGTGAACGTTGCGGGTGCTGAACTAAGGCCAAAAGGCATTCTAAGAAATTCATAATGTCCGGATTTACTAGAAAATGCGGTTTTATGTGTATCCTGCGGGTCAATATAGATCTGATGATAGCCACTTGTTAAATCGAGTGTTGAAAAATAGTTTGACGATCCTAAAGAGTCAAGGATTTCAACTAGATTGGGTAAGCCATAAGCTTCGTTTTCGGTTACTTCGTTAAGTTTCCTAAAATCCACACATATTCTTAATTTGGGTTTTCCATTTTTGTCTAAATTTTTTTTTTTTTTACTACTACTAACGGAAAATTAAATGATGATACCGAATTTTGTATAATTTTATTGTCTTTCATTTCGGTGATTTGTTTTTCAACTTCTTGTTGGTATGCCCAGGGTAACCGGTAAGGTCGAATATTAATTGGTTTAACACAGCGAGGTGTTTTAATCGAATGAGTTACTACATCGGTAGCGGTTAATTGGTCTCCTTCTAAGAAAATATGTCAGAATATTCTATGCATAAATTTACTAATTGTTCACGTTCCTCTACGTTTAAATGGTCGGTATTAATAAGTTCCGTAAGTGTACGAATGCGTTCTCGCCCACTAGTCCCCTGGTTATTGGTAATAGTTAATACTTGTTCTTGATATGGTTCCCATTTCAAATTACTAGTGTTTAATTCATCGATTATAAAAGGTTCGGTTAGGATTCGGGTACTCGGAAATCGGCAGCTACGACATCGAATTTGACGTAAAAATCCGCTCCCTCTATATTAATAGTTGTTTTTTAATGTCCCGAAGGTGGTTTACTGGGTTTGCCGTAATACCACTAATTGTACGTTTTTCACTTTCGTTTATTACGATATTTTTTTTAGTGCTGCTATTTTAATGAGGCTCATATCGGCTCCCGTGTCTACGAATAATTTTATTGTGGTAGGTTCAAAACTGGTAGAGGTGCACTTAACGTGTTCTCTCTCCATCATATTGTAATAGTTCTGACATTATTTTCGATTTCGCCTACGGTACGATTTACATTGTTTTTTTACTAGTCGAGGCTTCGCCCTGCTCTTTTTTCTTTTTTCATTGTATATTCTCTTACGACATTCACTAATGACGTGATTCTCTTTTTTACAGTAATGACAGACTTTAACTTGATTTACGGAATTTTTGAAATTTTTATTTTCTGTCTGATTTTTAAGACTTCTTATTTTATGTTCACTAGTTCGACATTCGTTACTATAATGTCCGTATCTACTACAACGGTGACATTGAATTTTACCTTTATCGTTAGATTTCTTTACGTATTTATTTCGATTGTCCGTTCTATATTCAGGTTTTTCATTCAGTTTTTCTTCCTCTACAGCCAGAAAATACGGCTTCCTCAAAGTAGGTACTTTTGTGGCTTTCAAAATTAGACGGATATCAGACTGAATACCCGCAATAAAATAGCTAAAGTTTGAGTTTGGATTATTTCTGAAATTACTTTGGCTTCCGCCGTGGTCTTATTTAAAGTTAGCGCAGTGGTTAATTCGTGGGAAATTTTTTCTACTCTATCCGCGTATTGTTGTATCGATTCTTTTTCATATTGCTTAATTTGGTTAAATTGTTTTTGTAAAAATTGTACGGAATGGGTTTTACCAAAATAGTAGTTAAATGTGCCTTTAGTTCCTCCCATGACGTTATTTCCCGATATCTAACTGCGTCACTTGCTTTATCGGTTAACTGAGAAACTATTGCGTCGAGTATCATAGGTTTAATTTTTTCGTCTACATGCTCTAGTACAAATTCGCATCGATTAAAATAACTGGTGAGAAGACTTTCGGATCCCCCTCCAAACTAGGTATTGCTTTCATAGCGTCCCCAAAAGTAAGTTTGTTTGCCATTTCGATTTCTTCTGGTAATTCAATAGAACGAATATTTTGATTTAAATCAATTAAGTTGCTATCGTTTCCCCCTGTAAATGAGTACCGTCTGTATTGGTGGTTTCACCCGTATAAGTAGTATCGTCTATATTAGTAGTTCCCCTTGTATCGTTAGTTTCTATAGATGTATACCTAAATTTGAATCTTCCGATTCGTCTAATCCTCCGTACTGCGTCCTTTCCTAGTAGTCATCTACTGGTCATTTATAAAAAGTTCCCTTAGGCTCTCAGATAAACGGTAATAATTGTTCAAATAACTTACAATTTTTCCATATTGTCTGAGATGTCGTTGGGTAGTTGTTCCTTGAAATGCTGGTTGAATGTTCTTAGAATGCTCCTTGAATGCTGGTTGAATGCTCTTAGAATGCTCTTTGAATGCTGGTTGAATGCTCTTAGAATGCTCTTTGAATGCTGGTTGAATGCTCTTAGAATGCTCTTTGAATGCTGGTTGAGGGCTCTTTGAATGCTGGTTGAATGCTCTTAGAATGCTCCTTGAATGCTGGTTGAATGCTTTTAGAATGCTCTTTGAATGCTGGTTGAATGCTCTTAGAACGCTCCTTGAAGTCGATTCGGAACAGTGGTTCGTCCAAGGGTCTCAAACTACTGACTTGGATGTGTTTTCTGGTTGAAAACGGCCAAATATATTTCGTTTGATGTGAAGACGCCACACCTGACACCAAATTTGTAGTGAGCCGGTCCTGGTGTAGATGGCTCAACACGATTTTACGACGAAGTCCACTTTGTCGTCTATCTTCTTCGGAAAGCGTAAGAAATTTGTAGTAAATAAACAACTCGGTTTTTATAAGTTTGAAAATCAAGTTATTTATTAACTGAGACAGAGTAAAATAATAATATTAACGACTAGCCCGATGTGTTGTTAAGTATAGAACAACGCCACCGGTCCATGTGTACTTGAGGCTTAACTATGTCTGAATCTTAATACTACTACAACCTTTTTTATATAAACTAATCATGGACGTAGTCCCCGAATATACGTGTGTGTCATGGTAACCGGAACACAAGTTTCGTGTTTACTACTACGACACGATTATTAAATGCGTATTAGCTTTCTAAATATTAATATAACTAGCTCTATAAATAATATAAATAATATACGTATCTTAATTCTACGAATTCATATAACAAGAATAAATACTAGATCTATAAATTGGATATATGAAATTATTGCAAATAGTATCAGCTCAAAGGTAATAAAAAATAAGTAATAAAATAGTAATATGGTCGGACTACTACAACACCCTACACGCCGATTTACAGAAACTTTCGGAAATACTAAGGAAAGATGGATTTGAACTAGCAATAAAAATGATAACCCCTCATTATATACAATATACCATA